>NW_025900065.1:0-100150 GCF_022539505.1 Lolium rigidum
AGAAAAAGCAAAGGCATTCAACTAGACCTCCGGCCTTGATGAGCTAGGAGTCGAAGATGGCTTGATCCCGAGATAGGCCAGGATTTTCTTCGTGTTGGGCTTGGCTGCCTTGATCAACGACCTCCATCTTGATGGTTCTATCTCGCTCGGTGTCGCCTACTTTCAACCGATCAATAGTTTGTTGACTCGTCGGCGACTGAGGGCAATAGTGCTCTCGACAGCAACCTTCATGTTTTCCTGGCGCATCTTTAGCCCAAGATCCTCCGGCGGATTGAAGTCCTTGGCAAGAGCAAGGAAAGTCTTAGGCTCCTCTTTCTTCGGGAAGAAGTAGGGGAACAACTTCGACATTCCTGCTGACCTTCGCGAATTTCTTGGCTGTGAAACTCCAGATAAGACAACGCGTCAAGCAGAGGATCATTGGTGGGATTCTCAAGATCAAAATCTTGGCTCGTTTGACCTGCCAAAGAAATAACATATTAGTTGACAACAAGTAAAAATAAAGGAAAGCAAGTCTTACAAAAATAGAAGGGATCAACAAAATTACCGAGGAAGCGACGATTTTGTGTGTTCACGCGCTTGAGGATTCCCTTTTCACGAGCAGCTTGTGCGGCCTTGTGCTCATTTAGAGCAGCTTCAACATCTTCAAGTTTCTTTTGCAGTTCTTCGACACTAGCAGCCTTTTGCTTTGGCTTCATCGGCCTCCACTTTTGCTTGGCTAGCGTCAAGTTCGGCTTTCACAGCGAGCCTTTTCACTTTGCTCCAATTTATGAGCAAGAGTGTCGGGAAGCCTGTTGGCCTCTGCAAGTTTTTCTGCCAAAATAGAAAAGAACAATCAAAATTGCGACAAAAATAGAAGCAAGAAGATCGGAAGCAATGACAGCACAAAGTTGTTACCTTCAGTCTTGTTGGCATATTCACGGTACCCAATGAATTGGGACCCAATGCGAACAAGCTCTTTGATCATGGGCTGTCAAAGAAGAATAGAGAAAGAAAACTTCGGTAACAGAAAAAAATGAAGGCACAAAAAGAAGTAAACAAAGGAAATATAGATATTAGCAGGCAAGTCAAAAACTTACATCATCTAAGAGCGCCTGCGAGAAGCTACCCAATTGAGGGGCAGGCTCGACGATCGTCTCAACCCTCGTCCTTTTTGGTGAAGGAGCAAGGGGGCTTGAAGGAGGAGTGGTGGTGACGACGTTTTGTTGAGGAGGCGAAGATTCTTCTCCTTCAACTACCGTCTCCGACACAAGCAAAGTATGTGACGCGCTCGTCCGAGGAGCCACATCACGAGTTGGTACTTCTTCCTCGTCATCACTGCGATTGAGGATCGATAGCATAAAAAGCAAGATAAGACAAAAAAAAACTTCGACTACAGAAATAAGGGGAAATCAAGGTGACTTACGAGCTGACGAGGGATGCGAGATATGGATCATAAGTTGCCTTCTGATGTGAAGGATCAACTTCTTCGGCTTTGGAAGTGCCGGAATCTTCGGCGTTACTCCTCTTCCTTTTCCCTTTTGGAGAAACAGCGGGAGGAGGAGATTGGGCCGACCCAGTGCCTTCGGAAGATCCCGCAGATTTTCGAGAATCCACGGGTTCATTCACAAAAGACGGAGCTTCTTGATTGTCATCGGTGATAATAGCCCTTTCTTCGACTTCTCCACCTTCGGGAAGAGGAGGAAGCGAGACAAGTTTTGGATGATCCTGTGCAAAATAAAGCGAGGAGAGATATCGGGAAAGAAGCAACAAAAAGATAGCAAAGCAACAACAAGACAAATAGACAAAAATTACCTTGGGAAGTGGATTGGCGGCGGCGAACGGCGTCACACGGCAAGAAGAAGGGACGAGCATCTCTTTTATCGAGAGATGAAATTTTTCGGACAAGTTTTTCTAAATCCTTGACCTCCAAATTCACCGACAGCCGATCTACGTCTTCGTCGCCGGCATATTTCCAGAGAGGATATTTGCGAGCTTGAAGTGGCTGCACTCTAGTACTAAGAAAGTATGCAGTGATTTGGATACCCGATAATTCTTGGCCGCGAGTATTTTGCAACTCGCGGATACGAGTCATCAAGGTTTACGTCGACGCCCTTTCTTCTTCGGTGGCCTCCGCGTCCCGAGCAACGGCGGCGAAAGATTTTTTCGGCGCCGTCAAAAGGAGGAATGTTGTCCTCCGCACATCCATGGTTTTCCTCCTCGAATGTACAACCACTTCTTGCGCCATCCTTGAACTGAGTCGGGAAGCTTGACGTCGAAGTAGTCAACGAGTGGGACGAACGAAATTACAACGCCGCCTATATTATAGGCGACATTGGGCGAGCCATTACGGCGGCGGAAGAAAATGCGCTTCCATAGCGCCCGGTTAGGGCCGGACGCCAAGGAAGGCCTCGCAAAGTGTGATGAAGATGGAGATATGAAGGATGGAGTTTGGCGTGAGGTGGTGGAGTTGCAAACCGTAGACAAAAAGCAATCCACGAAGAAAAGGATGAATGGGGGCGGACAGACCGCGGATGAGGTGATCGACAAAACATACCCGGTACCCCATTGGAGGGGTTGGATAGTTCTCCTCATCGGGGAAGCACGAGCGCCTTGGATTTCTTGCTGATCCCCGACTTCTTCAACATGTTGATGTCTTGCGAGGAAATTTTTGACCTTTCCCACTCCGCCGCTCCAAGATCCGCAGCGGCCATGGAGGATTCCGGTGTGCTTGTGCCTCGTCAAACGGCGCGGCGGCATCAACAATGGCGCAGGATTTGCGATCTGGGGGTGAGGAGCTCAAGAGGTTGTGAATCGCAGGAGGAAATTTGCAGATGAGAGAAGGAGGACGGCGTGAGCGGAAGTGTCCGAGGAGGAAGACGATGATCTTATATAGGGGTGCGGTGAAACGACGGACCGTTGGATAAAGAAAATGTGTGACAGATGATAGCCACGTGGCAACAAGGGTAAAAAGTAATTTAATGATGGAGAAGTTACGGTGCGTGCGCCAGAAAAAGCGGAGGACGTGTGTCCCCCACTTGCACGACGTGTCAAGATAGTGGATCAATTGGGCCCGCATGGCAGCGAGAAAAGACTTGTCGCAAATTTTTGACTAGCAATCGTGGCTATCGTCAGCAATAACGTCACCTTGACAGAAGAAAAATTCGGCTTAACAGCTGCATTAAAAGGCGACATGAAAAAGTATTCGAGAGCTTTTGATCAAATACAAGTTTTTGACAAATGCTCGGGGGCTACTTTGGAAAAATGAAGAGTTCAATAAAGACAAGATAGAAATGGTGTGAGCCTGTGATCAAATACAAATATTTGTTCATAGCCTCGGGGGCTACTCCCATCGGGAGCGCTGTTCGCGCACCCGAGACATTATAAAACTTCGGGAGAGAAAGAAAATATAACGGCATATAGCGTGGAGCCTACAACCAAGCACAAGTCCTTGGCTGTAGCCTCGGGGGCTACTCCCATCGGGAACGCTGTTCGCGTGCCCGATGAAATTATAAAAAAGAAAGAAAGTCAGAATGAAAAGAAGAAACATAGAACAGCAAGAGAGTATATTTCGAGTTATAAATAACTCTGCATATACTCCCACCGGGAGAGCAATATAAGTCATCCGTGACTCGATAAAATGTGCCATTCCATCAGCCGAATAAGCACTCGACAATATATTCTCAGAACGCCGAAGTTGCGATCAATTTCTGAATGCCGCAAAACTTTGCGAAGGTAAGACCCCGGATCAATTCCGTGAGGCGTGGCGCCGTCTTTGACGTCGGTTTGCTACTTTTATCCGTATCAACAGATACGAAGAAAAATCCTAACGGACGCGTTAGGTACCCGATAAATATGACTGGGACTCGACAGAATGGTAAGACCTTAAGCGGCACCTGTCGAAGTTTACACCAGTATCCCGAAATCATGTCCAGGGACGTGATTTTGAAGTAGGTTTTTGCGGATTGCCACTAGAGCAGTTAACTAGTACCTGATCCATCAGACGAACTAGCCCCAACTACCATTATCCCTGTACAATATAGAAATTTATATGAAGAAATATAGAAAAGTTTAAGTTGTCGAGTAAAAATAAACAGTGGAGATTTTCCCTGACTCTACGATTCAAGCAAAATCTCGGGGGCTACTGACATAGGCATCCCTAATGGGCCTGCCGAAGATAGTACCCGGGGTTTATTGAAGGCCCACTACTCGAAGAATAAGAAGATTCGGAAGCCCAAGATGTTATTAAGGAAAGTTAGAGTTGTAATAGAAAGTCTTATTTGTAATCTTACGGGATGAGTTTGAAACCTTCCCGGACTTTGTAACTTGTACAGCCACGAATCCCTCGGCTCCGCCTCCTATATAAGGGGAGTCGAGGGACGCAGAGATCATCGAATCATTGTCTACAAACCCTAGTTTTCATAATCGTCGAGTACTTTTCGGTTGAAACCTTCGAGATCTACTTGCCCTCTACTTCCAACTAAACCCTAGCCTACAATCCATAGGCATTGACAAGTTAATACCTTGTCATAGAGGAAGGTGAGCTGGCAGCCGGGCTCGAGCGCGAGGTCACGGGCGAACTTGTCCCACCCCGTGTGCACGTACATCTTGCCCTGCCCGTCGAACAGGACCTCCACGGTCCAGCAGAAGAAGTTGCAGTTGGCCTCCCGTAGCTGCAACTGCGCCGGCTCGACGCCGTCGACGAACTCGGCGAACTTGTCCGGGAGCCGCTTGATGCCGAGTGGGTCGTCGTCGATGCGGAGGAGGAACTCGAAGCAGTGGTCCTCCTGCGAGGACGAGGAAGGCGTAGGCGACGGCGAGCGTGGGGTCGTAGCTGCTCCACCACGGCGGCCCCTGCCCCGGCCACGGGGGCGCCCAGGGCCGCGGCCTCGACCGCCTCGACGGCCACCAGGACGGGCCATGGACTTCCTCGCGGGCATGGATGCGTCGCAGAAACACCTAGGCGGCGGTACGGTCGAGCTTTGTGGCGGCTAGGGTTTCTTTGGAAGAGTGGATGGGGAAGAAGAACGCGCGCCCTCTTTATATAGGCCGGAGGCATGCAGTGGCCGCGGGACACGTGGCGTCGCCATTAACGTGGTTGGCGGAGGTGGGCGGCCGCTCGGCAGCCGAGGCATCGCCATTAACGTGCCGCAGAGTGCCGAAGCGACGCAGCGGCGCAATCGCTGGCGCGTTTGAGAAGACGCATCGACGCAGGGTCGCTGCCAGGCGGGCCCGACGAAACGTCCGCCAGACGCGAGCGGACACTTTCCGGACGTCCGTAGAGACGCATCTGAGGCGCATATTTGAGCCAGGTTTGCGTCTCCGCGACGGCCCGGTCACTATGCGTCGCCCCGCTGGAGGTGGTGTCAGACGCATTTCCGGTCACGGCGGACGAAAACGGTCGCTCGGCGTCTGTTTGCGTCGCGCCGCTGGAGATGCCCTAACAATTTTTTTCCGCCCGTTCGTGAGTCTTGTTTGGTTGCCAACTAAGCTGCAATTTGGATGTGAACTACGCATGTTGACATGATTGGTAATCTACAAGATCAGTTTAGTTACCACTTGTCCCAAATGGTGACATTACCCCTCATCAGTTGGACCAAAGAGGCAGCATAACAACGAATCAAACTTATAACGTCGTTGAGTCGTAGCTACTTTCAAATAGCAATTTAACACAACAAGTTAGGCCTAGCTAAGCAAGAATGGTAGTTCAGAGTGCACAAGTAGTTGATTCATACACACAAACGAGAGTAGTTCATAAGACATCACATCATGGAAATGATTCTCTTCTTCTTCTTCTTCATATCATGGTATGGCCTCTGTCAGCCCACATAGTGTTCGTCCACTCCCGTCTCTTGTTCCTCCTGGCCACGTTATCGGTGTCAGCAACACCATGGTCAACATCAACCTCATCGGGTTGGACCACATCCTTGTCCAGGAAGAACGAATCAATACCCCACCCTAAGATCCAGTTATGCATAATGCAAAAGCCAGAACTAGCTTAACCTTGGTGAAGAAGGTGTGGAAAGACTTCTAGTCAAGGATCTTAAATCTATTCTTCAGAGCTGCAAATGCTCTCTCGACGGTGACCCTAAGGCTAGAGTGTTTGAGATTGAAGAGTCCCTTGGCATTCTTAGGGTAGAACCTTGAAGAGAACTTATTGAGGTGGTACCTTGTGGACCTGAAGGGTGGGAGAAAACCAGAGTGGCAAGCATAGCCGACATCGGCTAGGTAGAACTTACCCCCAGGGACCTTCAGACCATCAAATGTCTCTAAGCTATCAGCCAGAATGGTAGCATCATGGACTGATTCTTCCCACCCACCAAGCACAACGACAAGCACATTCTGGATCGTGTAGTGCTTTCTCCTCTGTAAGCAAGAGACTGGCTTCTTGGCACTTTCACTGTGATATGAGTACCATCAATGGCCCCAACCCAATTCTAACATGAACATGGAAAAAAATGTTAAGGAATTTGTGTTGTACAAATGTGAAGAGCACAAGATTCACCCTAAAAAATGATGCATAAATGTGTAAATCAGTTGTACAAAGTGTTGCTCACCTTTAAATATGGAAAGCGGCGGTGACTTTCAGCGATCTTTTTGGGAGTGTTGTAAGATGCACGCTTGATCATCTCTCCTCGTAGTTCTCTAATAGCATAGAGGATTTCCTTGAAGTACCTAGAAACGGTCTCAATCGAGGTCCTCCATGTGATATGCATGACTCGAAATCTTTGGTTGTGCCCAATAACATGAAGGAACATAGCCACTTGCTCTTCGATACAGATGTGGATGTTGTCCCTGAGCAACTGCCTACCTGTTAATGTGTTCACAAACTGGTTGAAAGCATCCTTTTTCATCCTCAACATGTTCACATATTCCTCATCGCTATTGTTGTAGATGTAGTTCAGATTGTTCATCCTCTCTCTGGAGCAGACAAACATTGGTGCATATTTCACGTCGGTCCTAGTGTGGCGACAAATGGCTCTTGCGTGCATACAAACACCCATGCCTAAATCACAGCTACGAGGGCACCGCTTGAACAAACACCATCTGCAGGTAGGCCTAGGTATTTTGATGTGGGTAAATCAGGAGCTAAATCGGCACGAATCTAGGCTAAATTGGCATCTATCAATGCTAAATCAGTAACCGTAGGGGCGGAAGTAGGTTGCTAGAGCTTAAAGTCTTTTTTGGAAGGCGTCCTCATCTTGCCAGAGACAGAGGCGAAGGGAGATGGAGCCAGGGACGGGTCGCCGTTCGAAGAGATCTAGAACTCACAAACCAGCTGGACATCGCAACAGAGAGGTTACGGGAGAAGGTCCCGAAAATCTCCGCCACGGATCTAGCTCGTCGCCATTGTCGCAGATCTAGATCACCGCCGCCGCCGCCGTTGCCTTCTTGTCTTAGGGGATATTGTTTTCGCTAGGTGGTGACCGACTATGGTGGGCGGTGAGGCTACTTTGCGCGTCTAGACGCGGAGCAAGTTTGCAGCTCCCGCCTTTTTCCACCGCATTTCCCTCGCGCATGAATGTGGCCGATTTACGCTCGCCGGCGCCTATCTCCTGAAAAACGGACGAATCGAGCGTTCCCCGCGAGCTAAGTTTTGGGCCGCTTTAAACATCGTGCGATGTCATTTTTCCATGCGACCTTGCCAACCAATCGATCGATTTTCGATCTAGTTGAAGCGAGAAACACCATTCCGAGCAACCAAAGAGGACCAACATGTACTCCCTCCATCACAGTTTACACGGCGCCTCTCCAAATCCATGCATTTTCAGAATAGGAGCTATTTAAGGCGCAGAGAATTGATTAGGCAATTAATTGGGGCGTTTTGAGAGCAATTAGGCCCGTAGGTTTAGCTCTTTCCTTTTACTTTCCGCTGTGTGCATGCAAGTGTGAACATGATCCAGTTTTGGGCATCCGTTTTCTCTTTTCTTCTTCCTGGCTCTTGTTCTTCTTCTCGTCTGCGTGTATAAAAACCACGACCGATCGAGTCCGTCGCCCATCATCAACACAGAGACCATCGCCATGGATGAGGGACCTGGGGACTTTTCTTGGCCAACATGGGGTACTGGTGGAGGGCCCTGATCGTGGTTGGATCGCTGCATGTGAGCCCGAGCTTGAGGACTGAATGCAAACCATGGAGGGAGGAGCAGCTCATGAGCAAGTCGGAGCGGCTGTGGAAGGAGATGGCATTGTTGCCATGGAGCAAGAAGGTGAGGTGCAACCTGTATTGGCGGTGGAGGAAGAAGCCATTGCTGCTGTGAACGGAGAGGCCGTAGTGGCGGACGAGGAAGAAGCTAAGGTGGAGGAAGAAGATCTATTCGCGAGGGCTAAACGTATTCGTACCACTAAGTTGCTTTACGCGGCCACCATTCACACAACGTGTGAGTCCTGTGTTCAACCGATGGTGTGCTAGAAGTGCGGTGTGCGTGGTGACCATTCAATATTCGTTTGTACTGGATGCAAGATGCCGCTGCCAAAACCCTTGCGTTCTTGCGAGTTGTGCGGCAACAAAACTCAACATGAGAATAGTAGGTGCAAGGATTGTGCAACAGTGGTGGGAGTGGACGAAGAAGGGATTTGCATGTTATGCGATCGCAGCCCATCCGAGCTTTCAAAGGAAGAAGAAAATGACTTGGATGTGCCAGACACCGCAGCTGAGTAGTTTGAAGGGTTTTGCAATATCTATCTATGTGCATATGAGATTTAGTGGATGTCTATGAATGTTTCAATGATTTATGTATCCATAAGTGAATGATCTATCTAAATATTGAGTTACCACTGCACCATTAGGAATCATACTGAGTTCACCACTACTTTAGAAAGCTAACCATTACAAATATTGAGTTCACCACTACTTTAGAAAGCTAACCATTACAGATCATATTCAGTTCACCACTACTTTAGAAAGCACCATCAACAGTAGGCTTCTCAAACTAACCATCACGAATCAGGTTGAGTTCAAGTGCTCAATTGCAGCCTCAACATACTCTTTGTCGATCATCAAACAAACTGGAAGAAGACCTTGTCTCTGTAATGCTTTTTTCTTCAAGTGAGGAACCGCGTAGTGGATAGACCCCTTGTGCTTGATCATCTCCCTCATGCACGCTTGAGGACTCAACCAGATCCTATTGAGCTTTTCATGGGGGTACTCGGTAAGGGACTGATTAACCTATTGACATAATGTGAAAGTACTCCAATCAGTACATACAAAACTAGTTAATATAATTTCGCATATAAGTGAAACGAGAAGAGTGCAAGACCTTTTGTACTATCTCAGGGAGGGTCTTCGGCATTTTCCTATGAAACATTGCTTCAATGGAGGCAAACCAACCAAGATCTAATATGTTTGTGTTAGGTGAATTAGGTGGTTGGTATGTCATCCTAATATCCCAACCACCCCTTGCTGCCTCCTGCACAAAAAGTGAATCATCTGGCAAAATGTGAGTCTTAGTGTTATCCTGCTGCACATAGATGGTGTTCCATCTATCACTCTCAAGCCACTTTAGTTTAATTGCTAGTAGTACGTATTTCACTAAGTACTCCCGACTTTTGTTTTTGTCCACTTTATCAGCAGGCTTCAGCTCCCATGTCCCCTTCGGCCTAAGGATACACATATAAAGAAATTTCATGCTTCTTAGCTTAATAAAATAAAGATCTTAATAAGATTATTATAGCTGAAATTAGTAACAATAACAAGTACCAACCTGCTTGGACTCCATTTCTTAGCTTGTACCCACTCTATATACACCCAAACCCTAATCTTCCCATCAAATACACAGTTGCCTTGAGTATCATACCTTGGTCTTGCCATTGCCGACAAGAACATGATTTTTTGAATGTGGTTTTTATGTTTACATTCGCGGTGTGGTGCCTCCTCTCTATGACTCAAATACATGTTTTGGGTCTTCCTTGTGCGATAAAACCATTTCTCATCCATATGAACCACATCCATATCAGCCCTAAAGGTGGGATTATGACTTAGGCTACATCTCTCAAGATGCCTAAGGCAATATTCCACACGAGCCCTTTGGTTTGCATCAGTCAAGGCAGGCTTCAACTCACTTGTTATTCGTCTAATTTCCTTCTCTTTCAACCTACAACATAATATGAAAGAATACATCATGGTCCGAATAATTGACATGTACATAATATAAATGAATATTCACACGTACAAGATTGACAAGAATATGATAGTACAACTCTCACCTCCGCCAAACAGTGCTAGTTGACATGTTCAAATGCCCATCAACTTGTTCTAATGTTGTTCTCTCCCCAGCTGGGATGCTTTCCAATGCCTCTATGTTCAACTGAATCTTCTTCCTTCCCGATTTGAGCTTCCGATTGTTTTTCATGGCAGTAACGCCACCACCATTTTTAGTCTCTTGCCATACCCTTTGCACTATCCTCCTAGGACAATCACAAGCAAGTGCAACCGCTTTAGAAACTCCATGCTTCAACCTATTTCCCGTACCATTACGGGCGACGATCTCAGTGTATATATGACGCTTGTCATCGGTCTTGTAGTGTCTTCTTCTCTCCTTGTTCGCCAAAACATCTAAATGCACTGAATTTTTTCTAGAGAAGCGCATATATTAAAGATTAGTGAAACAGAAATACGCTGTAATTGTGCTTACTCAAATCAATTGGTGGTTTTTGGGTTTGAACAACCTCTTGACTAGGAGGGTATTCGTCGGCATGGGCAAAATTGGGGTTGTAGTTCTTCCCCCGGTAACCTATGTATACATGAGATTATACATGAAAATTCATTACTTGAAGAGACAAACCAGGAGTATCTACCCTAAACCAGGAGTAGGTGATCTCTTGTTGATCTTTTTCTACAATAACAAAAACCAGGACTACATGGTCTATATAATTTGTCTACAGCAAAATAAATATATGAACAGAAAACAGAGAAGCTGGAATTATGTACCAGTGTACGTCAACTACACTAGGGTTTAAACTACATGAACTGTGACACATGTAGTACACCATATACGTAAACATTAGGGTTTAGGCCAGGTTTATCTTCGGTGGTGCCACCGGAGCCGCTGCTGAAGTTGAAGCCCATGGAGTCGCCACCGGAGCCGTTGCTGAAGTTGAAGCCCATGGAGTCGTCGCCGCCGCCGCCAAATGAGATCCCGCCGCTACCATTGCTGAGGTTAAACCCCACAAAAGAAGATTGGGCACTCCCTCCGCTGTCTGTCCCGCCCCCGCCGACGGAGGCACTCCAATTCGACGAACCAGCCTTGTTAGGTGCGGGAGGGCGAGATGGGTGTGACAGGCCGACATGCCGACGGGGCAAGGTTGATGGAGGAAGATGCGGCTCGAAGCCAGCCGTGCCGATGGAGAAGGATGGCAACGCTCGTCCGGTGAGACCAAGAGGAGGAAGACCTCCGGGCGGCGGCGACCTGCGTTGGAAAGCCAGTCGCGAAAGCCCACGGAGGCCAAGAGGAGGAGGCTGGCGATCTGCTGAACCTTGCTGCGGTGGCGCCATTGATGAGTGTCGTCTGTTCGTGTGCCTCCATCAGCACAGATATATAGCGAGCGGAACAACTGCTGGAACATCGGCGCGAGATTTTGATCGGTGAAATTTTCGTTTTCGGTTAAAGTTTGGAATTTGGGAGCGGGGAAGATCGGCGGGAGCTTATGATCCACGAAATTTTCTCTCCTTTTGGATGGAAACTGTGCGGGAAGAAAGGAAAAAGTGCGGGAAGAAGAAGGAAGGAGAGAAAAATCCGCTGGAAACGATCTCCACCTCTGCATGCGAGGGAACAACTTGTTAACTGGCCGGGTGGGTTAATAGGCGCTAATTTCTCGCGTAATTAGGCGTAGATCACTAACTACCAAACCTACTCCCACGTCCCGCGCCCGGGATAACACAACCAATCATTTTCCACCTTGGTCCTAGAGATTTTGGAGAGGCGCCGTGTATACTGTGATGGAGGGAGTATAAAATCAAGGATACATTCCGGCCATATGTGTGGGGCTCGTGACCTAATTCCACACCATACGGCGCCAGAACATCCGCAACCTTATTAGTTCAATTTGTTGGACAAAAAGTAAAACTAAGACGAGAGAAATTTAAAGTAGAAAAGGTAGTGATCTCCTTAAAAAGAGTGAATAGCATAAAACCACCACTTTGGTGGTGAAATTTACCAAACACCACCACTTTACGTTTGGGGGACAAAAAACCACCAGATTTTGCGAGGTTTTTTGCGGAATACGCTAAACGCGAATTGACAGAGAATCTGATGGGTGGGTCCCATTGTCAGCGCTGAGGTGGCAGCACTATGCAGTAGTTTGCTGATGTGGACAGAGAGCCCACGTGTCAATCCACATTAAAAAAATTAAAAAATCCTAAAAAACATAAAATCCCCCCCCCCAGTGCCAGGAGGTTATCTCCTCCCGTGAAGATCCGCCGCCGGCCGTCGGAGAAGGGCGGCGCCGGCGAGGAGATCCCCCAGCGCCACCGGGCCCTAGCTCCAACCCCGCCGGCAGGCCCCAGCTCCCGCGCCACCGTGCCCCCTACAGCACCCGCGCCGGCGCACCGCATCGCTTGCTCGCAATCGAGCTGCGCCGTCGGGCCCTTGCTCGCAGTCGAGCAGCGCCGCCACGCCTTTGCTCGCAGTCGAGGAGCGTCGCTGCGCCCGCCGCCCTGCCGTGAGGACGAGGCCACGTCTTCCACCGGGAGCGCACGGCGAGCACGGCGAAGGCGCTCGGCGGCGGCGCTTGACAGAGAGCTCGGGGCGCAGTGGCGGAGCAAAGGGTCGGCCCCTAGCAGGGGGCGGCACAGGCGCTTCCGCTCTTCCGACGGGCCTGGCCGCACGCCGGGATGTGCCGGTCCGCCGCGTCGGGTCGTGCCTCTCCGCCTCTGCGCGCCTGAGCGCGTACCTGCCTCCACAGAACGCGCCGCCGCTGCCTCCCCTGAACGCGCCACCGCCCGGACCCGGTCACCCGCCGCTTGGTCTCCTCCCCGAACCGTGCCGCCGCCATGTCCAGCGTTCGCCGACGCTGAACCACGCCGCGGCCTGACCGGCATCCGCTCAATGGTGAGGCAGGGCGGCCGGGGCCCGCGCTGGTGTCGAGTACGGATGCTACCTAGCCGGCGTTGGCCTGGCCGGCGGCGAGGGCCGCGCCGCGCCGGGAACTGTCAGAGCCTTAGCGGCGGGAGCTTGTCGAGCGGGGAGGACAGGGCGCCTCGGCTGAATAGAGGATCTGTGCGTTCCACTTTTTTTTTTTTTGAATATTTTTGTTTCTTAATGCAGCCTGACAAGTGGGATCCGTGTCCAGATCATCAAGTTCACTAGTGTGTTGCCACCTCAGCGCTGACAATGGGACCCACCTGTCAGATTCCCTGTCAATTCGCGTTCAATTCGCGTTTAGCGTATTCCGCAAAAAACCTCGCAAAATCTGGTGGTTTTTTGTCCCCCAAACATAAAGTGGTGGTGTTCGGTAAATTTCACCATCAAAGTGGTGGTTTTATGCTATTCACTCCCTTAAAAAGGATGCCACTTCGTGCCAGGCAATGATCGCCGGCGTTGGGAGCTTGCACTGGCATTTGGGAATCCATTTCAACCTGAATATTGGGCATACCCCACATTGAGCTGCATGAAGTGCATTAAGACAACTAGACAATCAAGTGCTTCCGTTTGAAGAGGATCTTGTGGATACTCGTATAACCAGCTCCTAATCCAATCACCATTCCCTCCTCATCACGGACAACAAAACCCCAACCTCCTCGGTATCCATCCTGCTGCATACCGCAATCAGTATTGATTTTCAGTACATATTCCATCGGTGGCTGCCACACCTGTACACTATGCTTACTTTGCCTAGTCTGCCTTACTTTTCCCGAGCGAAGGTTCTGAATTTCCTGGAACTGGTATTTTTACCCGGCTTGCAATAGTTGCAGCCGACCTGGTCATAATGCACTTCATGCAGGATCATACAGCTTAGAGGTCGTTTGGAAGCCAGGCTTTCATTTCGTTTGTAGCATTTTAAAATGAATACATGTATTCATTTCATTTACATTGTAATTTCAGAAATATACACTTGTTTGGTTGCCACAGAAATTGTAAATGACAGCAGAATTCAATATTGAATCTGTAGAGGCTTCCATAGAGAATTGCAAATGACAGGTTTCAGCTTGGAATCATGTTTACCCATGGAGTCATTTTGCTAGAATTCCTAAATGAAATGACAGCACAATTCTGTGGCAACCAAACAGCCCACCTATGGAATTCCAAAATGAATTCCAGGATTCCATGTCCAAATGATGGATACCAAACGACCTCTTAGAAGAATCTCTTCGGGCTTTGCAAGAATTGTACCCACCATCTCCTTTGAACTGGTGCAGTTCAGAAGTTCTTTTCCGGCATCTTCGAGTTGCAGTTCCTACAGACTTGACACACAAATTTGCATTTGAGGAAACAGTGACCACCATCCTCATTTAGCCTAGCATACAGGGGGCATACAGGGTGAAGCTCCACCCATCCTTTTGATGTTCCAGTGATGCGGTAGGCTATCGGCTAATCGCCAAACGAAGTTCTTAATCTTGGCGGTGCACTTAGCGTTCTAGATACTGAACGCTGCTTGCGTTGCTTGTTGAAGCATCTCAAATCCAGCCATCCAGCCCCCGCTCCCCCTAAAGAAAGGTAGGCTTCCATGACCGGATCAATACAAAATCCAAAAGCTCAGCCTAGGTATGTGCAATGCTGCAGGTGGAGTACTTCTCTATCTTCCAAAAGAGTCCTGCTATACGTACGATAAATTTCGTCCAATTCACGTACGATCGAACTTACCACAAGCTGGGCGATTAGCGATTTGGCTTTGGGCGCACTACTACTGGGGATGGGAAAAAAAAACTAAATCTATTCTCCCATGCAGATAAAGAAAAATCTCAAATAAGCTCTTCCTCCTCTGACCTCTAGCTCATCCAGAGCGTGAAAAAACTCGAAATTGACCGCGCGTCCGCGTGTCCGTTTGCATCAGGGTGGCTCCAGCGACACGATATATTTTTTTCGATTTTACTTTTTTATAACATGAAAACATAATTTACATAGTAAAAGAAAGAAAAATAAAAACCGTAAGAACGTCTGCGCCTACTGGTTCTCGTCGTCGCTGTCGATCACGACGAGCTCCGGTACCACCCACGGCCAATTGGGAAGCGGCGGAACATATGCCGGTGCCACCGCCGGTGGTGGAGGTGGACGAGCCCGAGCCGGTGGTGGAGGTCGAGTAGCCCACGCCGGTGATGGAGGTGGAGGCCCCCATGGGTTGTACGGCGGAGGTGGAGGCGGTTGAACCGGTGGCGTGGCCGAGTCCTGGAGCGCCAGTCGTAGGGTTTCTTCCTCCGTGAGGCCCGGCGGCATGATGCCGGTGGCGTACCGGGGCAGCGGTGGCTGCACCGGTCGGTCCACCTCTGAGACAAGGACGCCGAGCCTCGCGATCACGTCGTGCATCATGTTGTCTGGGTACTCGAACTTCCGACCCTTCGCCATGGCCAACTGCCATTCTTGAAAAATGCACGCGACATAGTTGTCGCTGTCGCCCTTGGCCTCCTCGTTGTGGTACGCCAGCGCCTCGCTGTAGTCCTCTTCGTCGTCCCCGTCGTCGCGCATGTGCCTGCCGTGTTCGACGACGAGGCGCCGGTGGACGGTCAAAGGGGAAGTCTATGTCGCCCAGGAACCCGCCTTCCTTCTCGGATCCTTCTCAGACTCGTGATAGGTGCGCCAACTGTCGGAGTCGATGGCGTAGGCGGGATCGACGCGGAGGTCCGGCGGCAGGTACCGCCGCCTGCGCCGAATATCGGCGCTCCTATATGGCTCGCGCGTAGGCACGGGCGGGACGGGCACCCGGAGGTAGCTCGGCCGCTAGCTATGTTTGCGTCGCTGCGGACAACCCGGTCACTATGTGTCGCCCCGCTGGAGCGTGTTTCGGACGCATTTTCGACCCGGCGGATGCAAAAGGACTTGAGCGACCGTTTGCGTCGTCCCGTTAGAGATGGCTAAGATTCTCATTGTAGCGCTCTGTAGCATTTTTCTCTTCCTCCATGGGGGACTGATCAATCGGCAATCTGGCAAGAATAAGCTAAACTGCTTTCGATCGAGATTCAGGAACCGCTTGGCAGTATTGCCGGTTTAAGTTTGGGCTGGACTTAGCCACTGGGGAATTAACTAGCACTGGTGGAAGGAGTATCGTACACACATCGGACAGAAATTATCGTGTGTGAAGCATTTTCGCTTCCAAAAAAGAGAGTACCACTTAGTCAAACAAAGAAAAAACTATTAATACATGGTACAACATGTGTCAAGTCCTCGACATCGAACACCCCGACAAATAATCATACTTTATAAGCGAATCCAATGTTCTGAAAACAAAATCATTGACCATCATAGTCAGGCACGCATGTTAGCATTATTATACTACTTGGTATTATAGTTGAACCAATCTATGTGAGATGACGGGTGGCTAGTTAGCGACTTTCTACTAGTGGTCTCCCCCAAATATAATACTCCCTCCGTTTCATGTAAGTTGTTTGACATTTGTTAAAATTTGAATGTATCTAGAGATTAATTGCATCTAGATACATCTAATCTTTGACAAAATCGCTAACAAGTTTTACAAGATAGTGAGAGTATGTCATAAGATGCATCGACATGTTTTATACTCCCTTTTCGTCCTAGAAAAGTTGTATTAAACATGTTTAAATCAGATGTATCTAAACACTTATACTGTTTAAATACATTTAAATTTAGACAAATCTAGTGTGTGGATGCATTGGGATGTATAACCCATGCACATACTCCACGCTAATAAGCTTACCATATTTCTAGTATTAAAGATCCTCTCCAAGCACTGTTAATTTCAACTATGGGTTCATTTGCTATTACTAAGCAAACCAAATTTGGACTAGGTGGTAACCTGGTTGGTAGCGAGTTTCTTGTTCTTGAAACCAATCGAAACAAAGTTTTGTAGCATTCGGCCAATAGACAACAAGAACAAAGGAAAAATGTTACAATAGTGGTAAAATTTCAAGTGGTTGTACATAAGCAACAGTCAACATTTATGCAATTATTTAACTTTTAGTTAGACTTGTAACATGTGTTTGTATCCCCGGTACTATTTTTCCGTGCCAGCTTGTTATTAACCATAACCTATCTTTATTTGACTGAGGACTACTTAAAATAATAATTATTATATGTACTCATTTGTGTAAAATGACCAAAAATATTCAAACTCCAAGAACATTGTTGTCATTCATAATAGTGTGTAACACGTGATCTAAAAATTCTTGGTTCGCTTGTGTGTCATATTTAAACACTATAACACACATAGTCTTACATTTGAGCTATTGAAATAGAAACTTGTGACTTCATGTGTTGAATGACATTTTGAAATGGATTTTGACAAGTATATATAGAGCATAAAAGGAAGCAATGTATACTCATGTGGGCCCCCATTTATAAAACTTCACCATTATTCATGTGGATTAAAACTTAGCCTTAAAGAAGGTACAATGATACCTTTTCATGTTGTGAGAAACCGATTAAACATGATATATTTGGTAGTCTACTTTTGACCTAAATCCTTACAAATTCAAATCCAGAACATGTGATGTTTCCAGGCGCTAGATCAATACCCAGATTGCCGACGATTCTAATACAACCAGCTGCAATTCTTTTTATGGTTTCCATCAATGCGCTGCACATGCTTGGGCGATATCCGCGAAACAAAACATCGACATGAAGTTCATCGGATACCGGACTTTACCTTCACACACCATTGTACATTTGAAACTACGGCTGGTGGCATCGTAGGATGATAATGCACATATAATACAATTAACATGATTAATGATGTTTTAGCATAAAGTTCACGCCATTTCATGCTTCAAAGCCAAAGGGAAGGATATTCACGTGACAAGGAATAATGCATAACCAATTAATAATAAGTTCCTTGTGTTCAAAAAAAAAAAAAAATAATAATAATAAGTTTCATTTGATAACAAGTGCGCGAAACATGGGTAGGATCGAGAGAATGCAGTTTAGGGTTCTGAATGGGCTACAAAGGTGAATGGTTACCCGTTGAAAATCCAATTAGTATGTGTGGGTTATGGAAAAGTACCAAATTAACTTTTGAGAAGTTCCCTGGGAAGGTGTATGGAAACAATGCTCCAGAAAAAAAGGACATATTGATGCTTTTTCTGTCGAACTGGTTTCTTCATGTAAACATTATATACTCCTGCATGATGCTTTTGAGGAGTACTACTCTACCACCACTCCTGGTTAATGAACTCATTCCATATTAAATGATGTGTTGCTAATTAAGAATCCGATGATTGAGTTGCTATATCCAGCAACGGTTTTATCAGATGGGCGATTTACACAAAAATAACCCAAAAGTGGAAGAAAAGCACAGACTGACCCTCCGGCGAAACTATTTCACCAATCTAACCCTTTTGTGTGGCGCCCCTCCCACGGGCGCCACACATGCCCATGTGGCTCCCCTCCTGCCGGCGCCACACACCCAGCCGACGTGGCCCCCTCGCCGCCGAGCTGGTGCGCCCGTCCGACGTGGCAGCATGTGTGGCGCCCCTCCCAACGGCGCCACACATGCCAACTTATATCATGTTTTCGGTCGAAAACATCCAGGGGCTCCGAACGTCCGGGACTTAGCCGTTTTGCGAGGCTCGATGTGTGGCGCCGACGCCACGGGCGCCACACTAGCATGTGTGGCGCCGATGCCACGGGCGCCACACATCCACTTAAGTGTGGCGCCCGCGCCCGCGCCCAGCCCGACCCGGCCGGTTTCTTCTCTTCTCTCTCGTTCCTCCCGAGAAACCGCCGCCGCCGCCCGAGTCCCCTTCGCCCCCCACCAAATCGACCAAGCAATCGTCAGATCCGGCCGGCCAAGTCCTTCCTCCTCCATTCCTCAAGGTATTCCCCTTCGAATCCCTCACATTCATCCACTAATTTCATAGATCTTGCTAGATTTGCACATGAACCCTAGACATGGAAACTAGATTTGAAATGGCTATGTATGTGTTGAATGTGTATGTGTAGGAACCCTAGATATGTAGGAACCCTAGATATGTAGGAACCCTAGATGTGTTGAATGAAATTTTACATGTATGTGTTGAAATCCTTATGTATGTATGTGGTGAAAGGCAAAATTGGAGCTTAGCAAATGCATTCTATTGTCTTACATATGTCTATTATGTGCCTAGGAATGGTATGTCTTACGAAATTCATATGTGTGATGTATTTGGATATGAACTCTCATGTATGTGTGATGTATATGTGATTCGAAAGTTAGATATATTCTCATGTATTCTTGATGGAATAACTCATATTTGTTAGGAATGTATGTGTGATGGCTTATTTGGATATATTCTCATGTATGTGTTGCTCATATTTGGTATGAATGGCTCATAATATGTTGTATGTGTTGCTCATACATGTAGGATGGTGTGGCTTCGGATGAAGAGTACGACAGGGAGCACCGGGCTGTTCATATGACGGAGAGGGGAACGGATCTTCACCCTTTGAAGATTCGTTACCATGGCACACCGGATATACCTTATGACGAGAGGTACACGGAGTTCATCCGGCCTACCGGTCTTATGCCGTTCATATCCCTTGTAAGCCGTGGGGGCCACACATGAACCCCTCGGCACTCACCGCCCTTGTCGACCGGTGGAGGCCGGAGACTCACACCTTCCACTTGAGGGCCGGCGAGATGGCCCCTACTCTCCGGGATGTTTCCATGATCCTTGGACTACCTATTCGGGGCGAGCCACCGTGTATGAACACAGCTTCGATGGGTGGCGCGGACGGATGGAGGACCTTATTGGCGGGGCTCCTCCGCCGCCGGAAAATCGAAAGGAGAGAGTTCCCGCCGGCGCGTCTTTCACTTGGATCGGAACTAACTTTGCGGAATGCCCCATAGAGGCCGACGAGGACACTCGGAGGACGTACGCCCGCGTGTACTTATGGTACATGATTTCCGGGACTCTCTTTCCCGACGGTGGGGGTAAGCTGGCCCATTGGTGTTGGCTGAAGGCGCTTACGGTGTTGGACGCCCGGTGGAGTTGGGGAACAGCGGCACTTGCCTACCTCTACCGGCAGGTGATGATTTGTTCTATGTACTATTTTCCTATAGTAGTTCGCTACACAAAGTAGTAACCAAATATCTTATGTACGCAGTTGGACGAAGCTTGTCGCAGGACTGGGAGCAAGACGGGTAGCGGCGGTATTGGTGGATGCATGCTCCTACTTTCCGTATGGAGCCGGGACCGCCTATCGGTTGGGCGTCCCGGGGTACTCAACGAGACGCCATGGCCTCATTTCCCTCACTTTCCGATCGGGAGCCCACTTGGGCATACCTTTGGGACAATGTCTCGGAGATGACGAGCGATCCAATGATCATGTACGGGCGAGTACACCGCGGAGTTGGACACTCTTACCGCCGAGCGGGTAACCGATCACTGCGGAGTTGCAATCCTAGTTTTGATTGATTCTACCGGCATCTACTAAATAATTGTATGCTTGCAGGTGGAATGGGAGCCATATGGTAGCTACTACCGTATTGGCGCGGCGATGACCGACCTAAACCCCAAGTGCACGGAGGAGGCGCAGTTCGGCGTATGCGCTGCCCACTCATATGCATGTGGCTTGTTGAACACCACCAGCCGCAAAGAGTGATGAGACAGTTTGGGCTGTATCGGGAGTGCCCACCAATGTGGCAAGACACGGACAAGGCGCTTCACGGGTAAACTTCGGAATCATGCGATGGAAGATTCTTGATAGAAGAGGTACAAACTAACTTGTTGATTCTTGCAGGCTTGATAGGCAGCGGCAGAGGAAGATCACAAATTGGCCGATCCATCATAGCGGCCACATCACGGCGTTCCAACACCGCTTGGAAGCGGCACGGAATGCTGGCCCCGAGCGGATTGTGCCTCACGACTTCACCGCTTTCAACAACTACCTCGAGTGGTTCCATCGGAACACGCGTATCGAGTTAGTGAAGCGCGCGTATCGTGAAGAGATCTTGGACGACCCCATCCGGTTCGATGAGGTTGGGCAAAGCCGAGCACGACACTTTTGCTCGCGAGAGGGAGATCGACTTCTATTGCTTCCGAGCTGAACTTCGTGGTAATGGATTCTCTCACTAACTAGTACATCATCTAGATTGCCATGTGCTCGCTTAAATTGTGTATGCTATGTTTGTCACGGCGGGAGGAGATCCGGAAAACAGGCTGAGGAGTGCGAGGTTGTGTGGGAGCAGAGCCACACGGATGAAAAGCTCGTCGGACCGTTGCGGAATTTCGTTAAGGTATGATCACCAACTTTGAATGTACGCAATTATGTTCCGGTGGCTTTGTAACCGTGAGTTCCATGACGCGGAACACCGCACGAAAGATGCGGCGGTTAGCGAACTTGCTAGGTTGCCGCGAAGGCGAAATCCCTACATCCTCCTCTTCCGAAGAACATGTATGGACTATTTTGTTGCTTGTGAAACATGTTCTTACTAATTTCAACTTTTGTAATCTCATGTGTTCATGTTTGTGCAGATTCCTCCCGAGGACGACCTAATTCCGAGTCAAGGGGTACTTCCGAAGCGTACCTCCAAGCAACGGTCGGCTTACCGGTTGAAGCCAAGGGGCAAGGCTCCAAACCGGTACACTCCGGAAGATTATGTCAACCGAGGAAAGAAGGTTGTCACCGAGGAGGATGACGGGCCGCCGCGGAGATCGGCTATGTCGAGGATGAGGAACGACGAGCCGTTCTCTTCGAGAGGAGGAGGAGGAGGAGGAGGAGGAGGAGGAGGAGCGACGACGAGGAGCAGCGAGCGGCGAGGAGCGAGCAGCGAGGAGCGGCCAAGGCAGCGGACGAAGAGGATGGCCGTCCGGAAGCAGCCCGTGAGGACGACACGTCGAGGACGACACTAGGATGTGCTCCGTGTTGTTGTGAACTATATCTTCATAAGTATCGATTTGTGAACCCTATGTCATTTCGAACCATGGTCCGTAATGCTACTTGTTGTTTGAATCTACGTGCTACAATGTGACCTATGAAGTGTTATATGTGTATGTCATGAAATTTCTACTTGTTGTGTCCAATATTGTACTCGTGAATCGTTGGAGTTTGGTAGGATTTTTCATGTTTTCAACACAAGTCCATGTGTGGCGCCCTTCCGCTGGCGCCACAAGTGCTAGTGTGGCGCCCGTGGCATCGGCGCCACACATGCCAACTTATATGAACCATTGGGTCCAAAACATACCGTGGGACAAATCCTGCGGGACTTAGCCGTTTCGCGAGGCTCTATGTGTGGCGCCCGTGGCATCGGCGCCACACGAGGCTAGTGTGGCGCCCGTGTCATCGGCGCCACACATCGAGCCTCGCAAAACGGCTAAGTCCCGAGGAATTGTCTCACGGTATGTTTTGGGGATTACAAGTGCATGTGTGGCGCCGTTGGGAGGGCGCCACACATGTCGCCACGTCGGATGGGCGCACCGGCTCGGCGTCGATGGCGCCACGTCGGCTGGGTCGGTGGCGCCGGCAGGAGGGGAGCCACATGGGCATGTGTGGCGCCCGTGGGAGGGGCGCCACACAAAAGGGTTAGATTGGTGAAATAGTTTCGCCGGAGGGTCAGTCTGTGCTTTTCTTCCACTTTTGGGTTATTTTTGTGTAAATCGCCCCCCAGATGCAACTAAACCCAGTCCTTGTCTTGTGCGTCACTGTTCCGTACTTTTGGGCAGGCTGGCGTGTTGCTGGGCGTGGAAAGCCGTCGTCAATCCGAGAAAAGGCTGCCGGCTCCAATTGGCCCTGCCACCGAGGCCGCCGTCACGTGGTGCCCTCCTCTTTCCCCACTCCCCACTCCACCCCTACCAAATTTCCCCTCCGCCTGCCTCCGCCATGCCCCGCCTCTCCTGACCTAGCAAGCCGGCTCCACCGCTCCTTCCCACACTGCACCACCGCGTGCAGCTCCGCCTCTCCACGCGCGCCGCCGCCGCCGCCATTTCCGGCCCTCCTCGTCGCGCGCGTCCGTCCGCAACGTTCTGAGGTACCAAGAGTTGTTCCTCATCCAGCGATTTTGTCGCTTAATGTCAAATCGCACTAACCTTCACAATGCGCGCCCGGCGCACCGTGTAGATCCGCTCCCGAGGCGGCCGCTCCAGCCTCCGCGAAGATGGGGTTCATGGGGGCCAAGCTGTTCCCGTCGTGCGAGAGCATGTGCGTGTGCTGCCCGGCGCTGCGCCCCAGCTCGCGCCGCCCCGTCAAGCGCTACAAGAAGCTGCTCGCCGAGATTTTCCCCAAGACCCCCGTAAGTGCTGCCCTGCCGCGCGCTATAGTCGGCCTTACTTATCAGTTGCTGCTGCGACCGTTGAATAGTGGTGTGCTGTCGTCGATCTAGTATATAACTACTCTACACGCTCCACAGAACGTGGCCGTATCACATGGCCGTCTTCCGCCACTGTCCGCTATTTCTTTTGCAGAATGTAGCTTCCGCTGCTGTTTGCATATCTGCTCATGCTGCGTAATTACTTCTGCAGGAGGGCTCTCCAAATGAGAGGAAAATCATGAAGCTGTGTGAATATGCTGCCAAGAACCCCCTGCGTATTCCAAAGGCATGTGATGCTTGCATTAATTACTTTCTGATTATTCCTTATGGTTGTTTTGCCTAATCGATAATAATCAAGTACGTTTCCCCTTCACTTCATGCTTGTCAGATTGCCAAGTTTCTGGAACAGAGGAGCCGCAAGGAGCTGCGCGCTGCTCATGTGAACTACGTCAAAATTATCACTGAAGCCTACAGCAAGTTACTCTTCATTTGTAAGGAGCAGATGTGAGTTTCTGAAAATTCTTGCCTGCCACTCATGTTACCTACTCGTCGAAATGTAAGTCATGAAGCTCTGTGGCTAAATTTGTATGCTCTGCATGTGATGGTATAGGGCATATTTCGCTGTCAGCCTGGTGAACGTCCTAACTGACCTTCTGGAAAGCAAGCAAGAGAACATTCATATTCTTGGATGTCAAACTTTAGCCAAGTTCATTTACAGCCAGGTGGGCATTATGATGAACCAGACATGCTCAGTATTAATTACAAAACATTGCATCTTTTTTGTGAGCTGTGTAGCTTGAGGTTTTGGTTACATTGGCACATTAATAGGTAGACCACACATATGCACGGAACATTGAAGGCTTGGTCTGCAAAGTGTGTGCACTTTCACGGCAACAGGGAGCGGAGCATAAGCTTCTGCGGGCAGCAAGCCTGCAGTGTTTATCAGCAATGGTAAATTTTGCTTTGCAGTTCCTGTTCGTTATTTCTGTTACCTTCTGCGATTTCCTGGTACTTTTATTTGGAAGTTCACTTCAGTTAACTATTCTACTACTCGTGCAGATCTGGTTTATGAAGGAACATTCATACATATTTGCTGAGTTTGATGAGGTAACTATTACTAGTTCTTTGTATGGCATTGTTCTGTTGATTATTAATTGTGATACATAAGAATCCAAATGGCTCTGTTATGGTTTTGTATTTCTTTCTAGAGTTTACGTTATGTGTACTACTTTCACTTGATTGCTTCTTAAATAACTTCCGTATTTCTCAAGTTCAATGAAATGGCGGATGTTGAGGATTTAACTTTCTTGGATGTGACAGATGGTGCAATCAGTCTTGGAAAATTACAGGATGGAGGAAGCTGCTGGTGACGATGACAGACAAGCATCACAACATAATTGGGTTGATGAGATAGTCAGGCGTGAGGGTAGAGTTGGCTTAGGTGGAGTTAATGATGTGAATATCCGTGGTTCAAGTGCTACTGTTAGACCGCGGTCAGCAAGGGATTCTTCAGCTCTGACCAGGTGAAGTGTTATTTTTCTGTGTTTGCAATACCATTGTTTCCTAAATTTTGAGCAGAAAATGCATGGCTGTATACGTCACACAAGTTTTACTGCACTGCAGCGTCTCAGTTCATTTTTGTTTTAGATGTTGTCAAGCAATAGTGCATTCAATTTTCTTTCCTACTTTGAAGGGTACATCATGCTAGAAGTGGAGGTCAGATACCACACTTAAAGGTGTAGATGTATGTCAACTATTATTTGATAACTTTGTGCATCTAATGTGATCTTACTATTAACTAAAAATGCATGGTGCATCAGAGATGCAAGAAAAGAGAATGAAAGAACAACAAAACAACATAAAAAGGTAAAGTTCGTTTAGACGTAATATGAAAGAACAACATATTGAAGAATGAAAGAACATATTGAAGAAATTTTCCTTTAGACGTATAGTAGAGTAATATGAAAGGTAAAGTTCGTTTATTCATTGTTTGATCCACCAGTCAAAAGGTGAACGGGACCTAGGTAACAAAAGTAATGGTGTTGTGAATAGCCGTGCGACCTATATTTTGTGACACGCTTGATGCTTCTTCTTTTGGTATTTAGGCTGAGACGCACCCAGCAAATCACAATTTGTTTTAATGGCTTTGCAGGGAGGAGCGTGAATGCCCAGTCGTATGGTCGCATATTTGCGTTGAGAAGCTTGCAGAACTGGCCAAAGAGAGTACAACTATGCGGCGCATCCTAGATCCAATGCTTTCTTACTTTGATATGAAGAAACAATGGGCTCCTCGGCATGGACTGGCTTTACTTGTCTTGTCTGATATGTCTTGTCCAGGGAAGAGTTCAGGTAGATTTTGCTCGCACAATTAAATTAGTAAAAATGCACAGGCCTCATGCTAATATTTCAGCTTTCTGCTTACTCTTGTATTTACATGGCATGGTAAGATCCTATTCTTCGTAGTAATAGAGACAGTGTTAATAATTTCCTTGCTCTTCCATACTACCAAATCCATTTAGTGAACTTAATGCAGACGTCAGCTGCATCATAATTCTTATTACAAGTTTGCTAGTAATTTAATCATCAACTACATGTTGCAGTCCACAGTGGACTTTGTTTTCCTCTTTGCATTAGTTTTGAGTGCTTCCTTGTCTGCTAAAGTGCTAATACATTTGTTTCTCATAGGCAACGAACAATTGATTTTGACTGCTGTCATCCGGCACCTGGACCACAAGAATATTTTGCATGATCCTCAGACCAAATCTGATATTATTCAGACAGCAACATCTTTGGCACAACAGCTGCGATCACAAGGTGTTGTTCCTGAACTTGCAGTAGCAGGTGACTTGTGCAGGCACTTGAGGAAAACACTAGAGGCCTTGGAGTCAGCCAGTGTTGAGGAGCTGAACCTGAATGAGTCTCTTCAAAAATTCCTGGAGGGCTGTCTTCTTGAAGTTGTTAGAGGAGTATGTCCTACACTATTCCAGTTACATGTTAACATTTCTCAACTGCCATGGATGTTTTGGTGCATATTCTTAGAAATTTGCAACTGCGCGACCTTAGATGCCAAAGGCTTATACCAGTATGCATACAGTTCCCCACTTATGTTAATTTTCTGAACTTCTTATAGGTTCATGATGTGAGGCCACTCTATGACATGATGGCAATTACGTTGGAGAATTTGCCTTCTATGCCTGCTGTTGCAAGAGCGATTATTGGCAGTTTGCTGATACTTTGCCACATAATCTCTTTAACATCAGTATCTTCAAACTCTCCTATGGTCAGTTCTGAATTTATTCCATCCACTCAATGAATAATTTTACTGAACAAAAAAGGCTGCAACCAAGTTTAGAAACTGTGTATCTCTTCTACTCATAAAAATAATTAACTATATTGCTCACACTCCATCCTTGCAAAAATGCGACTCCCTCAGTAGCGGTCAGTGGGCCACTTCTGCCATTATCTACTTATCTTTTATTCCAACTTTTCGTAGCAGGTGTTTCCAGAAGCACTCCTCCAGCAGATACTGAAGTCCATGGTACATCCAGATGCAGACACTCGTGTCGGGGCGCATCACATATTTTCCGCTGTTATTGCCCAAGATCCAAGCCATCAGAGGGGTGACTCAGAGTACCTATATGAAACAAAAAAGTGGCAGTCTCGAGCTACATCAGTATTTGCTTCAGCTACTGCTTTACTTGAGAAGTTAAGGAGAGAGAAAGAATGTTTATGTTCAGATAAGCCTGGAAATACGATGCATGATGATGGAAAGGAAAGAAACATGCATGAAGAGGATAATAAACATGTTTGGGCACGGAAAAGTCCAGCGTATTTTTCAAAGTTGGTCTTCTCTTTCGTCGATCGATGGGCAACACTAACTAATTCTGCAGAGGTACCCCTTGCCCCTGTCCCGAGAGTATTTTTGTGCCGATTCACCTGCAATGGTGCCATGTTTTTTTTGGCAATGTTTATTTTTGGGTCAGGTGAGACCACCTAGAGGGATATGCATCTATTTAATCACGATTACCATTTTTATGTATCTTCCAGGAAACCAAGATCGTCCTGTTGACTGAAGATCAAACAAATCAATTGCTGTCTGCGTTCTGGATACAAGCCACTCAGACTGATAACAGTCCTTTTAATTATGAGGCGATTGGTCACTCGTACAGCCTCACGGTTATTTCTTCCCGCCTTAAGGTATGGGTTCCTTTTTTAACTGCAGCTTTGAAATATCAATTATATCAATGAAGAGTTCATCAAATGGTCTTCATTTGTTTTCCTACATTTTGGGTAGCATTTTCTTAAGCATGTCAGTGGTCTCTCTCATCTCCTTTTTATACTGAAAAAAGTATATCCTTGCACAGGATGGAAGTTCAGATTATGTTGCCTAAGTAATCTTATCCATATCTTTTTAATGTAGTTTTATTCATATTTTAATAATTATTTTGGTGCTGCAGAATTCAAGAAACAGTAATAGCATTCAGTTCTTCCAGTTGCCTCTGTCCCTCCGAAGTATTGCCTTAACCCCAAATGGTAGGATCTGCATAGTGGAGCTTACGATTGTCTCTTTTCTCCATATACATCATGAAAGTAACTAGTTTGTCTGTGCAATTTTCCCAGGGGACCTGTCCCCTTCTTGCCGGCGGTCTATTTTTTTCTTAGCGACCAGTATGCTTGCTTTTGCTGGAAAAGCCTGTCATGTTACCGAATTGTCAGAGTTGCTAAGGTGTTTTACAGCATCCAATGTAAGTACAAAGTTCTAATACAGAAGCTAACAAAGTAAGAAGATACTCCTATTATGCTTCTTTATGTGAATCTTTACTTCAGTTTTTTGTAAAAAAATTGTATACTTCTAAGGTGTTATATCCATTGCAAGTACTAATTTCTAGTACAGATGCTAATAAGATACTCCTATTATGTTTCTTCATGTGAAATTTACTTCAGTTTTTTCCAGAAAAATATTGTATCCTTGTAATAGGGTTTTTTTGTGAGGCAACACATGTGTTCATGCTAATGTTCTTTAGTGTGCTTCACTTTGATGGTAGCTTTCTTCCGTGCCCATTGGCTGATTATCTTTATTCAAACTTTTGCTTATTCTACTATTTAGCAAATGTAAAATTACTTTGCATTTCATGAATGCGTGATAACTATGTTATGAAATATTTTTGCAGATTGATTCTTATCTAAGAATTGGTGAAGACTTGCAACTCTATGTAAGGTTGCAGTCGGATTTTGGCAACTATGGTTCTGAAAGCGATCAAGGCGTTGCTAGATCTATACTTTCTGATTGCAGGAAGAAAGTGGGGATAAATGACCAGCAGGTGCTTGATGTAATTGCTGGCGCACTTTCTAATTTAACTGAGGTGAGTCTTGTGAGAATAGTTTGATTTTTTCATATGTTTTCTGTTGCCACTGCATTTTGCGGTCCTAGTGAGATCAGATGCTGATGCTCTTAAAAGTGAAGCTAATGTGCTATTTTCTATTGTTCTTAACTGTGTTACCAGAAGGATAAGAATGTACTGGTGAAGGAGCTAACAGAGATGTTTACTCCTGAAGAAGTGCCCTTGTTTGGGTCGAATTCTGGCCTTGACTGGGCCAACTTTCATGCACAGGCATTCTCTGATGAATCCCTTTCTTTTGATGAGGTAGGTCACTTGCAACTAAATCACTCTAACTGATAACGCAGTTAGGTGGCGAAACTTGCAAAATTTTACAGTAGTGCAATGTTTTGTTGTAGCTGTACCTTACCATCATTGAAATATGTTTTTACATCTTCTCCCGCGCCTTCCTTCTGCATTATAGGAGTGTTCAAGAACCTCTTCGGTAGATGGTGGATTCCACGAGTCACCAGTTACAAACACTGCTAGCTCCATATCCAAGATTACTCTACCGCAATCTGCTCCCTGTGTCTTGGGTGTTGGTCAGTTGCTTGAATCGGTGAGTACCTGCCATGAAATTAGCTGCCCCTGCGCAACTATTACAGCAAAAGTTGTTATTCTTTTACTTCAGTTTTTGTATTGGTCTCACTAGTGGACACTTTTTCTGTGGTCAGGCGCTACATGTAGCTGGCCAGGTTGCAGGTGCATCTGTTTCTACCTCTCCCCTCCCGTACGGCACAATGACTAGTCAATGCGAGGCCCTTGGATCAGGCAGTAGGCAGAAGTTATCAAGCTGGCTTGTGAATGGCCACAGCTCGACCCCAGACAATCCTGTGCCAAGCCTTCCTGCTTCCCAGCATTTCATTACTCCCAAGGTAGGAAGATTTCTTGAAAACCCAAATTTTGTACAGGCTTGCTGTATACCTTGGCGTCACTAACTACACTTGTGCAGGTAAAATTGTCTGATTTTGAGATCAACCGCACGTCATCAGAGCCATGCTCGATGGTGAAGCTTCCACCCGCCAGCCCCTTCGACAACTTCCTAAAGGCGGCTTATCGCACCCAGCAGGAGATGTGATCTGCCTTGGGGGGATCGCAGCTAACCATGTCGAGAAGAGCGTTAGACTTTAGTATCTTAGCATTGAGATCTAGTTTGTATTAAAAGACTTGGCTGCCTAGCTGCAAGTAACGTGGTATGTTAGTTGATGTAGCGTATGTATGATCCTGTGTATCTATCTCTATGTAAGCGTGTGTGATCATGTGTATCTCGAAGTACTAGATGTCTGTAACCTAGATGTTATGTATGTTGTCTGTAGGGAGAGAAAACATGTACTGCAAACTTATTATGTAGTCTACCAGTACTAATGTTATGGCCTATGAGCATCTCTCCCGTGCTTGTCCGTGTAACCTCGGGTAAAAGAAGAGAAAAAACAGAGATGTGAGCATAACAGTCACATGCTGGTTAATCCACACGCTGAAGATGAGATCATCTGGCACTTCTCTGCTACTGGAGAATACACATCCAAATCTGCTTACAGAGCTCTCTTTGAAGATATGGTGACTTCGCCTCATCACCATTCAATCTGGGATTGCTGGGCTCGCCTCTCTGGATCAATGTTGGACCAACCAACGGCACTTGCGCCCCTTCCTGTCCGACAACATCTGCGAGCTTTGCGATCAGGATTCAGAATCCATCGCACAACTTATGAGTGCTCGTTCTCACAGCAAGTTTGGTTCGATGTCTCTAGTAGACTCAACCTCCAGACCTTAATGCCAGACCACAATGATGAGTTCAACACTTGGTTTGAGACTGCTAGTGCAAATGCAGAAACTTCAGTTCAGAAGGGTGCTAAATCAATCATTATCCTAGCTATGTGGAGACTTCGGAAGGCTCGGAATGATGCAATCTTCAAAAATATAACGCCAAACAAACCAAGTATGACTTGGTTATGTCGATCCTTGAGGAAGCCAAATTGTGGATGTTGGCCGGTGCCAGGGCAGCGCCGACTTTCCTTAAATGCTAGACCACCTGATGACACAACACTTCAGGTTCTGTAGGCCTGACAATGTTAGCCTTGTTAGTTTATTTATTTTTTATTTTCTTTGAACTTTTGTAGCTCTGCTACCTTTTTGTATGCTCCCGTCTTCTTGATGGCTTCGTCTAATATACAATGACGCATGCTTAGGCATGTGTTGGAAAAAAAAATAACAGTCACAGGCTAGAGCATGTCAATGTATCCATGTAGCTATAACTTCTCATAATTGAGAGTGGACAAATGGAGGTCGAGCTACATGTAGCTCTTTATTTTCAAAATTTTATAAATCATATTTGTAAGTTTTAAATTTTTTTGAAACAAAATCCTGGATGTAGTCAATGATGAAATCTACAAATGCGCAAAATCTCAATGTGAAATTCTTAGTACTTTAGGCTACATAAAAATAACAAATGTGTGGATCTGAGAATAGTGAATAGTGCATATTTCAAAACTATAAAATTTGTCAGCTTTTGTCATTTTTGTGTAGTCTACAATAAAAAGAAGTTCACATTGAGATTTTGCATATTTGTAGATTTCATCATTCTCTACCTCCAAGATTTATTTTCAGAATATTTTGAAACTTAAAATTATGATTTTCAAATTTTTTAAAATAAAAATCTACATGTAGCTCGGTCTCCATTTGCAGTTTTCGCAATTATATGGCAATAAAATCAACATGTCGAAAGAACCATAGCATGGCTTAAGATTTTTTTTCCGTTAAAAAAAACCGTGGCCAAGGCTCATTTTGCGATTGTTGAACCACGTAAAGCCCAGGGCCCAGAGCAAAAAGCCCACAGTCTTACAACGACCCGGGTCACCGGTTCTTCACTTCTTCTCCAGGAGGCTTCTTCACTCTGCCTCACTGCCTTCTTCCCAGCACCCTCTTCGCGGATAAGAAGCGCAGCCAAAGCCCCCCTCCGCCCAAAACCCCACCGGGAGCTCTCCTCGCCCATGGCGACCACCGCCGCCGCCGCCTCCTCCTCCCTCACCGCCCCTCTTCTCGGCCCCAACCCCAGCCCCAATCCGGCCCCCAGATCCCTCCCGCTCCCCAGGTTCCCCTCCCTCACCTCTCTTTCCAGTTCCAGCATCCCTCCCCTGCCCTAACCGTCTCCCTCTCGCAGGAACCGCAGGTGCGCTCGGTCCGTGGCCGCCGCTGCCGGCGGCGGCGGGTTCGGAATGCACGGGGCTGCGCAGAGGCGCGGGATTTGGTCCATCAGGTGAAGTCAAATTCGTCGCGAAACGGTTCGCAGCTTCGCGTCGTGCTGATAGTGGCGACTGCGTGTGTGTGTGTGCGGCAGGGACGACTTGCTGATGCCGAGGTCGCCCTACTTCCCCGTGGAGGCCGCCGGGGAGCGCGGGCCCTCGCCCATGGTGATGGAGCGCTTCCAGAGCGTCGTCAGCCAGCTCTTCCAGCATGTACGGGAAATTGTTTGGTCTCCTTTCTAGTGTGCAATGTGCGGTGTGTGAGTGTGACCATTTGCGTGCGGTTTGGCGCAGAGGATTATCCGGTGCGGCGGTCCCGTGGAGGACGACATGGCCAACGTTATTGTTGCGCAGCTGCTGTACCTGGATGCCATGGATCCCAACAAGGTATTCTCCTCCTCCTGCGCAATTCCTAATTCCTAGATCAATAGGTGCCAGGTCGGAGGCTTTGCTATGATTTACCATATCTGTTATCCTAGAAATGCTGATCTGTATTGTGCTGTTCTTTAGCTTCAAGTCATTCTGGGGCCTCCTTGCACCAAATGTCAGTGGAACTTGAAATTAAGTCGAGTTGTGGAAGTTAAGTAGGGCGTTGAACTGTTGTTCTTGGATCTGCATTTAAGTAAAGCCGCTCGATGTTGTAGGAAACGTTTTGTTTATCTGGATCCTAGTTGCCAATAGCCATGCGATAAATGTGCCGGCGTATCTGTTAACAATGTTACTGGTACTTTTGTATTGCTTCTATCCCTTAGTGCATAGGTTTTGAGTATAGGATGGGATTGGTTATATCATCGTGATAACGAAGCTTAATTGTTTGTATGTGAGGATAATGTTTCCATCTCAGCTATCGATGCCCTCAGTTTTCGTGACACCGTATATATATTCAACAATGCTTCATACAGTACTTGATTCTTGTCATTTTTATTGTAGGATATCATTATGTATGTGAACTCTCCAGGAGGATCAGTGACAGCTGGTAATAATTCACTTCCATATTTATTATCATTGATTCATGTTATTCATGTATTAGTTGATCCAATATAGTATAAATTTCTTTTACTTCTTTTAAGGGATGGCCATATTTGATACAATGAAGCATATCAGGCCTGATGTTGCCACAGTTTGTATTGGACTTGCTGCAAGGTACTGAGTACTGACATCCTCGTGAAAATATTTGTTCAGTGTTAGGTAATTGATTTCAAAGGCTTTGCAGTTTGCACAGAGTACTGTTTTTTCATAGAACTTTCAGTATAACTTGACCAGTCTACGATTGTGGGGTCGCGAGTCCATGTTTATTGCTGCAAGTTACACTTCTGTCCTTGTTTATTTGTAGATATAGCAAACTAATGTGCATGAGTGTGAACTCATATATTCTTAGTTAAGATGATAGGTTTCATATGATTGTGAACTTTGTACGGATGACGTAATACCGGAGAGCTGCTTCATTTGTCCATTTCCCTTTGTAGGTTTTTTCATGGTAAACTCACCTTTAATATGCTTGGGTCAATATTTACTAGCGTAGTATAACAAATAACAGAAAAAATTATGTTGGCAATGAATATATAATCTTGTAGAAAAGGTCTGTAATACAGACACAGTTCCTAGTTTTTAGAATCTGGCTGAAGTTATAAAAAAAAGGTTTGGATAGGGTTAAAATATCTAATTAATTCCCAAAAGGAAGAGCTGATTTGGCATGATTATTGTTGATGACTGCAAGTGCATAATTTCATTGTTGCCCCTCTGGAATGTTATACCGTCACTTTAAACTTTATATTCCGTGATACCGTTCGCTATATTGTCTGCATTCCCCAGATGATTGATAATGGTTTGGATAGGCTTAAGATACCTTTTTTGCTGTTTCCTTTCGCAGTATGGGTGCTTTTCTACTTAGCGGTGGGACAAAAGGTAATACGAGTGATTGCTAGTATTACACTGTTCTAGTAGTAAATGTAGTCTACAGCTAGACTGAACTTCATGCTTTAATATGTGTATGCATTGCAGGGAAGAGATACAGCTTGCCTAACTCAAGAATAATGATCCATCAACCTCTTGGAGGAGCCCAAGGACAAGAGACTGACCTTGAGATCCAGGTGAATTACAAAGTGAATTTATGTCTGCTAATTCTAGACCAGGACATCTGAGTAATGAAGATCTTTATTTTTCCCGTGCCTATATAAAAGTAATTAATTTTAGACACACAAATGGGCCACCGTTTTGGATAAGAAGCAAGACATACAATTACTATTTCCATCGCCATTAGTTGCCAGTCCTTTAATTTTGAATTTCATATATGTCAGGCCAATGAGATGCTGCACCACAAGGCCAACTTGAACGGGTACCTATCGTACCACACCGGACAGCCCCTGGATAAGATCAACGTAGATACTGACCGAGATTTCTTCATGAGCGCCAAAGAGGCAAAGGAGTATGGCCTTATTGATGGAGTAATCACGAACCCTCTTAAAGCGCTTCAGCCACTTCCAGCTTCCAGTTAGCGCAGCTAGATGTTTTTTTGTGATGTTGCAACCTATTTTTGTTGGGATCTTTTGGAGCTGTATTTGTACCACGCTGTTCTGGTTAGTCTGGCTAGATGTTGTAATTTCACATCATGAAGCGTCAGAGTATGTACGAAACAGTTGCACTGCTAGAATAATTCATCATTTGCAGTAAAATGTTGCACCAGGGTTAATGACGTCTTTGTTGTTATTTTCTTAATGGCTAGAGCCTTGAGTGGGACGGGATGCAAAGTTAAAAGTACGAAACAGTTGCACTACTAGAATATTCATCATTTGCAGTAAAATGTTGCACCAGGGTTAATGACGTCTTTGTTGTTATTTTCTTCATGGCTAGAGCCTTGAGTGGGACGGGATTTCGCTCCATTGCTCAAAAGTTTTAAGCATTACACTACTTTTTCTACATAATTAAGATGCACACATCTGTTTAAGTATCAAGTATGAAACGAAACGTGCTTATAAAGAGAACAAATAGAGTCAACTAGACTAAGCTTTACAGCATCTCCAGTCGCGTCCCCCAAACCGTCCCCCAAAGGGATTTGGGACGCGCAGGACAAAAAAAGCGTTCCAGCCGCGTCCCCCAAAGCCCATTTTTGTCCGGCGCGGCCCGATACGGTGTCCGGCGCCCCGAGCCCGTCCCCGTCCCACAGGGGACGCTCCAGGGACGCCGGACACAACGAAAAGCGAGGCGAACCAACGCGGGGCCGACCCGTCAGTGGCACAGGGAAAATTCGTCTCACACTCCCGCCAAATCCCGCCGCTCCCGCCAAATCGCGCCTATACCGCCGCACACAGGCCTCCCAAAACATATCCCGCCGCCGATTCATTTCTCCTATCCCGCCAATTTCTTTCTCCCTCCCGCCGTCCACCCGCCGCCGCTACCCTCTCTACATGGCGCCGCCGACAGCCCCCAAAAAGATGGCGAAGAAAGCGGCCAAGAAGCCGCCGGGCAATGGGACGAAAGGGGCGACAGCGCCGTTCGCGAAGCCGTGGAAGGTGCCGGCTGCGAAGAAGAAGCCTGAAGAATGGACCGACGATCAATGGCAGCAAGATTGCCTGCGCCGGAAGCTATCGACGGCGGAGCGGAAAGGACGGAGGGCGGCGGAGCTGGAGAAGAAGGCTCAGGCGGCGCGCCAGCACCAGCACGTAATGGCCGGGTGTATTGATGGCGTGTATTTCACACGTTCGTTGGGCAACCCCAAGAGGAAGGTATGATGCGCACATCAGCAAGTTTTCCCTCAGAAAGAAACCAAGGTTTATCGAACCAGGAGGAGCCAAGAAGCACGTTGAAGGTTGATGGCGGCGGGATGTAGTGCGGCGCAACACCGGAGATTCCGGCGCCAACGTGGAACCTGCACAACACAACCAAAGTACTTTGCCCCAACGAAACAGTGAGGTTGTCAATCTCACCGGCTTGCTCGTAACAAAGGATTAACCGTATTGTGTGGAAGATGATTGTTTGCGAGAGAAAACGAGTAAAAACAAGTATTGCAGCAGATTTGTATTTCAGTATTAAAAGAATGGACCGGGGTCCACAGTTCACTAGAGGTGTCTCTCCCATAAGATAAAAGCATGTTGGGTGAACAAATTACAGTCGGGCAATTGACAAATAGAGAGGGCATAACAATGCACATACATGACATGATAAGTATAGTGAGATTTAATTGGGCATTACGACAAAGTACATAGACCGCCATCCAACCGCATCTATGCCTAAAAAGTCCACCTTCGAGGTTATCGTCCGAACCCCTCCAGTATTAAGTTGCTAACAACGAGACAATTGCATTAAGTATGGTGCGTAATGTAATCAACAACTACATCCTCGGACATAGCGCCAATGTTTTATCCCTAGTGGCAACGAGCACAACACAACCTTAGAACTTTCTCGTCACTGTCCCGAGTGTCAATGCGGGCATGAACCCACTATCGAGCATAAATACTCCCTCTTGGAGTTAAAAGTAAAAACTTGGCCAGAGCCTCTACTAGAAACGGAGAGCATGCAAGATCATAAACAACACATGTGTAATAACTTGATAATTAACATGACATGGTATTCTCTATCCATCGGATCCCGACAAACACAACATATAGAATTACAGATAGATGATCTTGATCATGTTAGGCAGCTCACAAGATCCAACAATGAGGCACAATGAGGAGAAGACAACCATCTAGCTACTGCTATGGACCCATAGTCCAGGGGTGAACTACTCACTCATCACTCCGGAGGCGACCATGGCGGTGTAGAGTCCTCCGGGAGATGAATCCCCTCTCCGGCGAGGTGCCGGAGGAGATCTCCAGAATCCCCCGAGATGGGATCGGCGGCGGCGGCGTCTCAGTAAGGTTTTCTGTATCGTGGTTTTTCGCATCAGGGGTTTCGCGACGGAGGCTTTAAGTAGGCGGAAGGGCAGAGTCTGGGGGCTAACAAGGGGCCCACACTATAGGTCGGCGCGGCCAGGGCTTGGGCCGCGCCGCCCTATAGCTTGGCCACCTCGTGGCCCCACTTCGTGTGTTCTTCGGTCTTCCGGAAGCTCCGTGGAAAAATAGGGCCACGGGTCTTCGTTTCGTCCAATTCCGAGAATATTTCGTTACTAGGATTTCGAAACCAAAAACAGCAGAAAACAGAAGCTGGCACTTCGGCATCTTGTTAATAGGTTAGTTCCGGAAAATGCACGAATATGACATAAAGTGTGCATAAAACATGTAGGTATCATCAATAATATGGCATAGAACATAAGAAATTATCAATACGTCGGAGACGTATCAAGCATCCCCAAGCTTAGTTCTGCTCGTCCCGAGCAGGTAAAACGATAACAAAGATAATTTCTGAAGTGATATGCCATCATAACCTTGATCATACTATTTGTAAACATATGTAGTGGATGCAGCGATCAAAACAACGGTAATGACATGAGTAAACAAGTGAATCATATAGCAAAGACTTTTCATGAATAGTACTTCAAGATAAGTATTAATAAGTCTTGCATAAGAGTTAACTCATAAAGCAATAAATCAAAGTAAAGGTATTGAAGCAACACAAAGGAAGATTAAGTTTCAGCGGTTGCTTTCAACTTGTAACATGTATATCTCATGGATAATAGTCAACATAGAGTAATATAACAAGTAAAATATACAAGTATGTAGGAATCAATGCACGGTTCACACAAGTGTTTGCTTCTTGAGGTGGAGAGAAATAGGTGAACTGACTCAACATAAAAGTAAAGAGAATGGTCCTTCAAAGAGGAAAGCATCGATTGCTATATTTGTGCTAGAGCTTTTATTTTGAAAACATGAAACAATTTTGTCAATGGTAGTAATAAAGCATATGAGTTATGTACATTATATCTTACAAGTTGCAAGTCTCATGCATAGTATACTAATAGTGCCCGCACCTTGTCCTAATTAACTTGGACTACCGGATCTTTGCAATGCACATGTTTTGACCAAGTGTCACAATGGGGTACCTCCATGCCGCCTGTACAAAGGTCTAAGGAGAAAGCTCGCATTTTGGATTTCTCGCTTTTGATTATTCTCAACTTAGACATCCATACCGGGACAACATGGACAACAGATAATGGACTCCTCTTTAATGCATAAGCATGTGGCAACAATTATTATTCTCATATGAGATTGAGGATATGTGTCCAAACTGAAACTTCCACCATGAATCATGGCTTTAGTTAGCGGCCCAAAGTTCTTCTCTAACAATATGCATGCTCCAACCATGAAGGTGGTAGATCTCTCTTGCTTCCGACAAGACGGACACGCATAGCAACTCACATGATATCCAACAAAGAATAGTTGATGGCGTCCCAGAAACATGGTTATCGCTCAACAAGCAACTTAATAAGAGATAAAGTGCATAAGTACATATTCAATACCACAATAGTTTTTAAGCTATTTGTCCCATGAGCTATATATTGCAAAGGTGAATGATGGAATTTTAAAGGTAGCACTCAAGCAATTTACTTTGGAATGGCGGATAAATACCATGTAGTAGGTAGGTATGGTGGACACAAATGGCATAGTGGTTGGCTCAAGGATTTTGGATGCATGAGAAGTATTCCCTCTCGATACAAGGTTTAGGCTAGCAAGGTTACTTGAAACAAACACAAGGATGAACGGTACAGCAAAACTCACATAAAAGACATATGGTAAACATTATAAGACTCCATACCGTCTTCCTTGTTGTTCAAAACTCAATACTAGATGTTACCTAGACTCTAGAGAAACCAAATATGCAAACCAAATTAGCAAGCTCTAAGTATTTCTTCATTAATGGGTGCAAAGTATATGATGCAAGAGCTTAAACATGAGCACAACAATTGCCAAGTATCAAATTATCCAAGACATTTTACAGTTACTACATGTAGCATTTTCCAATTCCAACCATATAACAATTTAACGAAGAAGAAACTTCGCCATGAATACTATGAGTAGAGCCTAAGGACATATTTGTCCATATGCAACAGCGGAGCGTGTCTCTCTCCCATAAAGTGAATGCTAGGATCCATTTTATTCAAACAAAACAAAAAACAAAAACAAACGGACGCTCCAAGCAAAGTACATAAGATGTGACCGAATAAAAATATAGTTTCGGGGAGGAACCTGATAATGTTGTCGATGAAGAAGGGGATGCCTTGGGCATCCCCAAGCTTAGACGCTTGAGTCTTCTTATAATATGCAGGGGTGAACCACCGGGGCATCCCCAAGCTTAGAGCTTTCACTCTCCTTGATCATATTGCATCATACTCCTCTCTTGATCCTTGAAAACTTCCTCCACACCAAACTCGAAACAACTCATTAGAGGGTTAGTGCATAATAAAAATTCACATGTTCAGAGGTGACACAATCATTCTTAACACTTCTGGACATTGCATAAAGCTACTGGACATTAATGGATCAAAGAAATTCATCCAACATAGCAAAAGAGGCAATGCGAAATAAAAGACAGAATCTGTCAAAACAGAACAGTCCGTAAAGATGGATTTTATTAGGCCACCAGACTTGCTCAAAAGAAAATGCTCAAATTGAATGAAAGTTGCGTACATATCTGAGGATCATGCTCGTAAATTGGCGTAATTTTCTGAGCTACCTACAGGGAGATAGACCCAGATTCGTGACAGCAAAGAAATCTGGAACTGCGCAGTAATCCAAATCTAGTACTTACTTTTCTATCAAAGACTTTACTTGGCACAACAAAACATAAAACTAAGATAAGGAGAGGTTGCTACAGTAGTAAACAACTTCCAAGACACAAATATAAAACAAAAATACTGGAGTAAAAACATGGGTTGTCTCCCATAAGCGCTTTTCTTTAACGCCTTTCAGCTAGGCGCAGAAAGTGTATATCAAGTAACATCGAAGGGTGGTGCACCTACAGCGGGGTTTGGAGTTTTCTCAACCATGCATAGTATATTAGATACATAAGTTTCAGCGTCTCCCTTTTCTTTAGTCTTGGGCTTGCTACTCTCATCAAACAAATTTTCAGGAACAAGCCAAGCATAGTTATGTTCTAGTGCATCATTCATAGCTAGGAGTTTACATGGTATTGGTGCTTTGATCTCCCCACCATCATTAGCATTATTAGTGTACCTTATCCTATCCATATCCATTTTTTCAAGGAGGCTAACAAAATTAGTATGAGAACCAAGCATATTAAATTTAGCAAAGACCTTTCTAGCCTCTCTTGCTAGACCACCAAATTCTCTAAGAAGGGTTTCTAAAACAAAATCTTTCTTTTCCCCCTCTTCCAAATCACCAAGTGTAAGAAACATGTGTTGGATTATAGGATTGAGATTAACAAATTTAGTTTCCAACAAGCGGACTAAAGCAGACAGCAGCAATTTCATAAGTAGGAGCAAGTTCTACCAAGTGTCTATCTTCAAAATCTTCAACGGTACTAACATGTGTGAAAAATTCTTCTATATTGTTCCTCCCAATTATAGACCCTTGTCCTACCGGTATGTTCTTTGTGGTAAAATTAAAAGGAAACATGATGAAATAAGTAAAGCAAATGCAAGTAACTAATTTTTTTGTGTTTTTGATATAGCAAACAAGACAGTAAATAAAGTAAAGCTAGCAACTAATTTTTTTGTGTTTTGATATAATGCAGCAAACAAAGTAGTAAATAAAATAAAGAAAGACAAAAACAAAGTAAAGAGATTGAGAAGTGAAGACTTCCCTTGCAGCGTGTCTTGATCTCCCCGGCAACGGCGCCAGAAAATATGCTTGATGGCGTGTATTTCACACGTTCGTTGGGCAACCCCAAGAGGAAGGTATGATGCGCACAGCAGCAAGTTTTCCCTCAGAAAGAAACCAAGGTTTATCGAACCAGGAGGAGCCAAGAAGCACGTTGAAGGTTGATGGCGGCGGGATGTAGTGCGGCGCAACACCGGAGATTCCGGCGCCAACGTGGAACCTGCACAACACAACCAAAGTACTTTGCCCCAACGAAACGAGTGAGGTTGTCAATCTCACCGGCTTGCTGTAACAAAGGATTAACCGTATTGTGTGGAAGATGATTGTTTGCAGAGAAAACGAGTAAAAACAAGTATTGCGAGCAGATTTGTATTTCGAGTATTAAAAGAATGGACCGGGGTCCACGAGTTCACTAGAGGTGTCTCTCCCATAAGATAAAAGCATGTTGGGTGAACAAATTACGGTCGGGCAATTGAAAAATAGAGAGGGCATAACAATGCACATACATGACATGATAAGTATAGTGAGATTTAATTGGGCATTACGACAAAGTACATAGACCGCCATCCAACCGCATCTATGCCTAAAAAGTCCACCTTCGAGGTTATCGTCCGAACCCCCTCCGGTATTAAGTTGCTAACAACGGACAATTGCATTAAGTATGGTGCGTAATGTAATCAACAACTACATCCTCGGACATAGCGCCAATGTTTTATCCCTAGTGGCAACAGCACAACACAACCTTAGAACTTTTCATCACTTGTCCCGGTGTCAATGCGAGGCATGAACCCACTATCGAGCATAAATACTCCCTCTTGGAGTTAAAAGTAAAAACTTGGCCGAGCCTCTACTAGAAACGGAGAGCATGCAAGATCATAAACAACACATGTGTAATAACTTGATAATTAACATGACATGGTATTCTCTATCCATCGGATCCCGACAAACACAACATATAGAATTACGAGATAGATGATCTTGATCATGTTAGGCAGCTCACAAGATCCAACAATGAAGCACAATGAGGAGAAGACAACCATCTAGCTACTGCTATGGACCCATAGTCCAGGGGTGAACTACTCACTCATCACTCCGGAGGCGACCATGGCGGTGTAGAGTCCTCCGGGAGATGAATCCCCTCTCCGGCAGGGTGCCGGAGGAGATCTCCAGAATCCCCCGAGATGGGATCGGCGGCGGCGGCGTCTCAGTAAGGTTTTACGTATCGTGGTTTTTCGCATCAGGGGTTTCGCGACGGAGGCTTTAAGTAGGCGGAAGGGCGAGTCCGGGGGCTAACAAGGGGCCCACACTATAGGTCGGCGCGGCCGGGGCTTGGGCCGCGCCGCCCTATAGCTTGGCCACCTCGTGGCCCCACTTCGTGTGTTCTTCGGTCTTCCGGAAGCTCCGTGGAAAAATAGGGCCCCGGGTCTTCGTTTCGTCCAATTCCGAGAATATTTCGTTACTAGGATTTCTGAAACCAAAAACAGCGAGAAAACAGGAACCGGCACTTCGGCATCTTGTTAATAGGTTAGTTCCAGAAAATGCACGAATATGACATAAAGTGTGCATAAAACATGTAGGTATCATCAATAATATGGCATAGAACATAAGAAATTATCGATACGTCGGAGACGTATCATGTATCGCCGCCACCAACGCGAGCCCATGGAGTACATCCGTGCCGGTGTACGTTCCGGGAGTGATCTCTCCGTCGCAAGCCGCCTTCTACAACGACGGCCCCTCCGCCACTCCCGAGTGCGTGACGCCTAACTTGTCGCCGCACTACCAGGATGCGCTGCCGCACGGCGGCTTCAACCCCAACAACCTCTACTCCCCGCCGTACGAGCAGCGCGAGCCAGGACCCGGTCCGGACGGCGACCCTTTCACCGGCCGCAGTGGTCCGCTCGAATACGACGGCGCCGGTGCTGAGGAGGACGACGGGGTTGAGGTGGAGGACGACGAGGAAGAGGACGGGGTGGAGGACGACGAGGAGGACGATGATGAGGACGAAGAGGGCGGCGAGGAAGAGGACGACGAGGGTGCCAGTGACGATGATCTCGTGGAGGTAGACGCGGACGGCGTGAGGACGAAGAAGAAGAAGAAGAAGAAGAAGAAGAAGGCGTCGGGCACACGAGGCCCGAAGTGGACGGTTTTGGAAGATCTTTGTCTGTGCGAGTCGTGGGCGACGGTGAGCCATGACTCCATCATCGGCGCCAACCAGAAAAGCGGGAAGTATTGGGCGAGGATCAAGGCCGAGTTCGATGAGCGCAAGCTCATCAACAACGACTACCAGAAAGTGCCAATGAAGAGGAGCCAGAAGGCAATGTCGACGCGATGGGCCATCATCCAGGCGTCGGTGAACTCCTTCCATGGGTACCATCACGACTTAGAGACCAGAGGCGACGAGCGGCGCCGACGTCGCCCAACTGGTACGACTCTTTCTTCCATAATCCGTAGCGCCTACATTGTGTTCGATGAAATGACTCTACTTCCTTTGGTTAGTTTGATAGGGCCATGGATTTGTACGCGAAGAACTCGGAAGGTCACAAGTCTTTCGTGCTCATGCATTGCTATGGCAAGCTCAAAATGAATGAGAAATGGCGGCTGACGCGCTTGTCGCTGTCCAAGGGGAAGGACGCCATTGATCTGGACGCGCCGCTGGCAACTTCGACAGGGCGTCCTACGGGCAACAAGGCTGCCAAGGCCATCTTGGCCGACGCTGCGTCGTCTGAGAAGACGCAGGCGTCGATCACGAAATGCCTCGCCGACGTCTCCTCGACCTTTATCTCCCGCGACAAGAAGGCCGACCAAAGGTGGGCCGAGCTGCTCAAGAGGCAAGAGGAGAAGCTGGAGCTCAAGAAACGCAGGGACGACATGTCCCTCGCCGAGAACGTCGACAGAGGGAATGTCTCCCCGGACGCGAGCGGCGCACAACTTCTTCAAAGGCCGGATCCTCGACGACATCGAAGCCAAAATGGCGGCGGCGGACGCGGCGGCCCTGGCCGCGGCATCGGCGGCAGCGGCAGCGCAGCAAGAGCAGGCTGACGCGTCTTCTACTGCTACACCTGCGTCGGCCTCTGCGTCGGCGACGGAGCAGACGCACCATGCAGAACAACAGGCAGATCGCGATGAGGTCACCGTGCTCGACGGGCCGGCGTCGACTCAGGATACGACACCGTCGCCCAACCCCTTCCCCTTCTTCTAATTTGCATGCACCACCGGTCTGTAATATAATCGCGCGCCCAGTACTTTGATCGATCGCCGCTACTCTGATCGCGACGAATCGGCGGGAGCGATCTCTTTTGAATGCATCTACTTGAATTTCTGATTGGGGGCGGCGTTTGGGGGACGCGGCTGGGGAGCGACGTCCCCCAAACGCGGCACGAACGAAACACGTCCCCCAAACGCTCGATCCGGCGCGGTTTGGGGGGACGGTTTGGGGGACGCGACTGGAGATGCTCTTATTGGTTTCAATCCGTCGATTATGCAGCCACCCATGTTGGAAAATAAACTTCTTGGCTGTATTCTCTAACCGTGTAGACACATCCGTAAAAAGATCGCGATCCTTCAATTGTTAAAGTGGTGACCATGAACGAAGCAAAGCCGTAGAGCGGTAAACAAACCGCAAGAGAAGAATTTTTATCGTTAAAAACCTTGTCGTTTCCACATAGCCAAAGCGACCATACGGCAACAATCGTGCCCACCCTGATAAGCGACCCCATTTAGCTAATTATTAAAAATATTTGCAATGCTGCAAGGTGGGTATAAGGTAGAACCTATCTGAATGATTGACCATATAGACCTAGCAATCCGACAGTTAAAGAAAAGGTGTTTTATTGTCTCTTCATGATAGAAAACACATTTTGTACAACCTGTTAGTTGCGTTTTGCAAGATTATCTTTAGTTAAATTTACACCCGACGAAGATACCATGCAAAACTTTTGTTTTCAGCGGTATTTTCATCTTCCAGATGAATTTATTATTAACAACTGATTAACTCGATATAATTAAAACTTTGTACATAACGCTAACCGAAAATATACCATTCTTGGTAAGGCTTCAACAAAATTCACCGGCTCCCTAACTGGATTGAAGCTAATCTTTGTAGAGATCCCGCCGGCATATAGGTTGGATCTCTTGTGTCGTTGGGATCCAACATGGAATCTGTATCTGTTTTTGCAATGAATTGTTGGTCATAATAGTCACAGGGAATCTGTATCTGTTTTTGCAATGAATTGTTGGTCAGCTTTGACTTTGAGCTTCAAAGAGCAGACAGATTTCAGGGAATCAGGGAAGGCAAAACTTAAGACAGAGAACGACACTCCACACATATAATGATGAAATATCATGTAGTAACAAGTTTCCATCAGTACTACATACAGTAGGGTACGGGTGGTACCACCATCTCGCTTTCAACTTCATCTGTAGCTAGATAACAACCATTTACAATTCTTAGGGGTTTATAGCTTATATAGCGAACATAACATAGCCGCTCGGATGCAGAACACAGGTAACTCCTCTTGTCAACTTATGCACAAACCTAACTAAAACTTGCCCTCGATGTAACCGGCCAGACCATTGATTTTGAAGAACTTCTTTATCACAAGGGCCATAATAGCAAGAGTCAGCCCAAATGCAGCCAACGTCAATAGCCTGTCATGCTTTGGCTTCTGGATTGTAACAACGGGATTCTGTTGTGCCACAACAACTCTTGGACTGCTGTCTCTGGGGATTACATCTGACTGAGGTTCGATAATGTTCTCTGCAACTTCCGACTCCGAATCAGGCTTTGGAAGGTCAGTAGTAGCAGAGCCAGAGCTTGAGCCTAAAGTGTTGACACCTTCAGCTGCATTGCCAGCATGTTCACCAGAAACATCTGGAGGGGTTAACTTGTTGGTCTCCTCGTCAGAGCCATTTGTCAGCAATTGAGGAACAGCTGGAGCTTGAGGAACAGCTGGAGCTTTACTGAGCATTTGCTCATGGATCTGTGTTTGCAACAGTTAATTGTGTCAAAAACAGTTCACTGTGTCAAAGAAAAAAGACGGGGCGTGTTTAAACTTTAAAGGTTCTTGAAAGTGTTGCAAATTTACCTCATCAATTACTCTTTGGCGTTCTGGGGAGCCAAACTTTGGTGGTGTTTCACGCGCTTTGATAGCTAGTGCTCGTCTATCTTCCTTTTTGTAGTCCAGCGAACCCAATGCCCCACCAGGATTTGTAGGCATGAATGCAATTAACGCTACTAGTGCTGTGCGAACTGCAACACATAGTTTGGCTCAGCTGTGGATAAATCATATCAACAAGGAAAAAAGAAAGCTCTTATACATAGATGAGAAGAAAACTTTTGTGGGCCAAAAACAACAATCAAGAAAGCAAATTTGATAGATACATCAAGAAAAACAGCCATATATCGGTCCACAAATATGGTGTTAAGACCCTCTCCAGAAGAATGATGAGTTCCTCCTACATCTAAAATGATTCAACATTTAACCTACTCCAGTGTCCAGACTATAATAAATGGAGAAATAAATCCCCAACCAAACGTGGAGTCGTTAAGAGCATCCCCACTCGTTGGCGCTCCCCACGCCCAAATCCGGCGAAATTTTCGTCCGGATTGGAGGAAGATTTGGCGTGGGGAGGAGTAGTTTCCCAGCCGCGTGCCCAGGCGAAGTCGACGATGCGAATTTGAAAAATGGAAACTTGACAAACTACGGCTAAAAACGGGCGAATATAGACTAAATTTAATGATATTTATTATATAACGGGCGGAGTTCATACATAGAGGCCGAATTCGACTATATTTCGAATTCGGCTAGGGGAATTCAAATGCTAATTTTAAAACATGGCGCTCTACATGCCGAAATGGCGGTAGAACACCGTGTAGTCGCTGAAGTCGTCGTCGGAGCCGTCGTCCTCGACCTTCGGCTGCGCGGCCTGGCTGCTGCTGCCCTGGCCGGCGTCTCCCACCCCGGGGATGGCTTGTACCATTCGTCGCCGGAGGACTCGAGGTCGACGAAGGGGACAACGACGCCGGATGGAGGTGTCGCAGGACGGCGGTAGCGCGCGACGTCGTCGTCGGCGGTTGGAGCGGCGCGGGCGGCGGTTGGAGCGGCGCGGGCGGCGAGTTGGCGTGCGGCGGTCAGGTCCAGCAGCCGCCGCTGCTGCTCCGCCTCCTCGCGCTCCCAGTCGCGCCTGGACCAGTCCAGTGCGGCGTCGTCCGCGCGCTTCTCCTCCTCCATGTCCTTCAGCGACCTGGCGATCGCCTCCGCCATCGCGGCGTCCTCCGCGCGCTTCGCCTCCTCCTCGGCGAGCTGGTTTGCGGCGGCCTCTTTCTTCGTCTTCTTCCGGCCGCTCTGCGGCGCGGAAGGCTGGTCGCGGATGACGAGGGCGCCGCTGCTGCGCCCTCTGGTCGGCGGCGGAGACGCCGGTTCCTTCTTCACGCGCGCCGGCGTCGAAGGCGACGTCGCCTCCTTCTTCACCGGCGCCAAGGATGACCTCAGCGCCGATCCGGAAGACGACGAGCTGACAGCCATGCGCCGTGGCTGCCAGACGTTTCCCCGGCGGCGGCTCGCTGATGCCCTCGATGCAGGGGGCATCGTGAGCACTGGGTAGTTGCCGCCCTCGATGTGCTCGAGGACGTTCGCCGGCGTCCTATCCGGCGCGCTCCACCAACGTCGGCGGCCCGCGGCGTTGTTGCGCGGAGGCGGAGGCGGCGGGCCGTCGTATGAGGCGAGCTCCCGCTCCCGCCGCTGGAGGAAGTAGGAGTTCCACGCCGTGTAGTTGTCGGGGTGGTGGCGCGGCTCGGCGCGCTCCTCGTCCGTCATGGTCATCCGCGCCTCCTCGATGGCGACGTCGAGGGCGTGGCCCCGAGGCGGCGGCGTGATTGGTACGCCGCCAGCACTAAGCCGCCACCCGCCGCCTGGAGGCCTCGTGTCCAGCGGGCAGGGGTACCCCGCCTGGTGGAGGAGGTGCCCTCCCACGCGTGGAGGGACCGGCGGGGGAAGCCGTTGTTGGCTGCGCCATCGTCGTCGTAGAACACCATCGGGAGAGTAGAGGGAGAGTGGAGGGAGAGTGGAGCACGGGGTACGCCTCGCGGCGAGCGGAGCGGCGTATATAGGCGCGGCTGGCGCGGGGGATTAATGTCGCGTGGAATGCGACGCGTCCGCGGCGAGCTGACCGGCGGCAGCCTTTACTGCGCGCGAAAGACGATGCGTGCGCGGAAGACGACGACATTAACTCGCCGCGTGGCCGGCGAATGCAGACCGGCGGCAGGCTTTTACAGCGCGTGGAAGACGATGCGATGAGGACGACGATCGGTTTCTCTCGCCGACAAGTTGGGGCCACCAGACGCGCGGGAAGTTTCCTCGATATTTCCCGCGCTTTCGTTTCGTCCGGAGTCCCCGAGCGCTCCCCGGGGGGGCGGGGATGGCGTGGGATCGCCGGATGAATTTAGGCCCAAATCCGGACGAAAACGAGGAACCGGGGGCGCGACTGGGCCAAATTACGCCGTCTGGATGGAAAAAACGTCGTTCGGGGGCCTCGTCGGGGAGATGAGTGGAGATGCTCTAACAAGCTAAGAAGATGTCTTGACTTCTTGAGACATGTTTGCAACCAAATTTTAAAAACCAGATATTTCTTTTGCTAACCTAGGTATAGTGATAACCAGATTAAGATTGCTTATTTTACAACAATTAAGGACTTCCTCCTTTAGCCAGGTTATGGGACAAAAAAAATACATAGGGCAACCCCACAAAGAACCATTTCCTTGGCACCATGGTCATATATTGTATAATACAAAATGGCACCCAACACATAAAGGTGAAAAAATAACATGCAATATCTGGTTCTTGTTTAAGTTCAAAGGGTGGCTGTATACTAGGCTTGTTTGTAGCAATTACATGACCAACAAAAATGGAAACTGCTACATTTGAATTAACTAATTAAGCATGCACATGCCAGATGCCTACACCATTTAATGCATGTTGTTAAAAAACACTAATCCTACTACACAGATTCACCTTAAGAACCATAGGAAAGTAGAATGCATGTTTTATAGAGAAGTAGAATGCATGTTTTATAGAGAAGTGCTTACATCACATTAAACTACGAAGACATAGAGGAAAATAAGGTGTATAATTTGGCACCGTCCTTGTAGTCCCACAGGACCAAATCCCTATCGACTACGAATATGGTGCTACTCAACGCATTTGAGTTGTCCTTTATATTTATATAAGAGCTTACTTGAGGACCCAGTTTACAAACAAATGACCACTTACCACTCCATGATGGCTGCCAATGCTCGGGGTGGTAATTTGATATGCTCAAACATATCTTCTTCTGAGTCTCAAATCTTCCACTTGGCTGCAGCAAAAGGTGAAAAGACAGAGTAACGTCAAACAACAGCTCACGAAGGCATATGCCGAACTAAAGGCAGGCAGAAGATTAAGACACAGCGATTGCAGACCGTGAGCAGCATGAAGGACGGTGGCTTGAACGGGTAGTCCGAGGGCAACTGAATCCTCCCGTGGTAGATTCCTCCCTCAAACTCGCTGTCTCGTGGGCCCAGGATGGCAAATTGCCACTCGAAAATGTCCTCCTGTTCGGGCACAGACATTGTAAATTAGAACGAGGCGATCAAATGTCAACCAAATCGAGGCAATAAGTTTCATATAATATCTAGTTTAAACGTCCTCGAAGCTACAGCCATTTCACTTTCCGATTTCAACACTCAATTGACGGAGAAACACATATATTTGCCGGATTACAGTAATTTACACATAATAACGCAGACGAGACAAGCCTAAAGGTAAACGGTATAAATGAATCCAGCACCGAAATTTCCGCGCACCAGAAATTGACGTTAAAACCTAAGGTTGCCCAACTAACATTCGATTTGGACCTAGAAGAACCAGATCGGACAAAACTTGGGGAAAAGGTGGGGGGAGAGGGATCGGGATTGGGACCTCGAGGGGGAGGGCCATGAAGTCCGGCGAGGGATTGGACTGCATCTCCTTGACCTCCTGCAGGATCCGCTTCACTGCCGGGTTGCTCCGGTTGAACTTGCCCGTGGCCGCCATCGCCTCCGCCGCAGGGGACCGCCTAGCCTCGCCGCCGACGCTGACCGGCGCAGGATATCAGCCTTCGAATTGGGAATTGGAGAGAGGGGAGAGAGGACTGGAAGGAATTGGAAGCGCGTGTGGGGGAGGATTTATTGGAGCGGGTCGACGTGTCTCTGTCCCGTGGGACAGGTGAACAGATTGGGCCCCACTGGTCGGTGAAGGTGGACGTGGGAGTTGATGTGGCTGGGCTCACGTGGCGTGCCGCTATTGGTGCGTCTGTCGTGGGTGAGTGACTTAGGAAGCTTCCGACTGGCTGGGCTCATCGACGGCAGGGCATGTGCATTTAAAAGCATCTCTAGCAGACACCGTAAAAAAGCGACGAAAAACACAAATTCAGTGCACCGAACTCGTGTTTACGGGCCGGAAAATGACAGGCGCAGAATAGAGCCCGTATCAAAAACTGAAAAACAGAATATTCTGTTTTTCAGTTTTCGATAGGTGTTCTGTTCTGTACCTGCGGGTTCCGAACCCGTAAAACGACAGGGTTTTTCATATAATTCATATGCAACACATACAACAATCTATCATAATTAATCAAATAATCATCCAAATTATTACAACACATAAATAATTGTCTGGACCAAATTATTACAACAGTTTGGGAAAATTGAAAAAATGTAAAATATCTCAACCAAATTACAACAACTTCGGGAAAATTGGAGAAATGCACAAATGTCTCAACAATGATACATGTGATAAACAAATGAATGGAATGGTAGGATCAAAGGCGACGGCCATGTCGCTGCCAGTGGTGCATCTTCAGATCATGGACGAGCTGGGCATGGGTATTGGCATTCTCAATCTGCCGATGAGTTTCAAGAAAAGCTTCAATGCGATCCGAATTGCGTTGGGGTTCCACTCGGGTGCCAACATTGTCATAGAAGCAGGGCAAGCTCAACTCTCTTTCATCCTCGATGATCATGTTGTGAAGAATCACACAACATGTCATGATGTTGACCAGGGTTTTCTTGTCCCAAAATCGGGCTGGGCCACGAATAATTGCAAACCTTGCTTGCAAAACACCAAAAGCTATCTCAATGTCCTTGCGAGCTGCTTCTTGAGCCTTGGCAAATTCAGCTTCTATTCTGTCTTGGGGATCCTTGACAGACTTAACAAAAGTTGCCCAATCCGGATAGATGCCATCGGCTAGGTAATATTCCATTGTGTACTCATTGTTCATAACCTTGTAGCTGCAAGTGGGACTTCCCCATTAGCTAATTTGGCAAACAAAGGAGACATTTGCAGCACGTCCATGTCATTGAGTGTCCCTGGCAAACCAAAAAAACAGTGCCAAATCCACAAATCTTATGATGCAACAGCCTCAAGTACAATGGTTGCATCTTTGCTCTTGCCACAGTACTGGCCATGCCATGCCTTTGGACAATTCTTCCATGCCCAATGCATACAATCAAGACTACCAAGCATGCCAGACCAACCTCTTTTCTCATTTATCTCCATCAACTGTTTGGTGTCATCCTCGTTGGGAGCTCGGAGATACGTTGGCCCAAACAACTTGATAATCATGCGAGCAAACCTGCGGACTGACTCCGTGGTAGTATCTTCGCCAATTCAAAGATACTCGTCGCTGTAATCCGCAGGGATGCCATACACAATGACCCTCGTGGCAACAGATATCTTTTGGAAAGCGCTGAAACCCATCACCCCGGCGACATTCCTACGTTGCTTGAAGTAATTCGAATTGGCTTCGCAGGTCTTCACGATCCGGACGAACAAGCTACGCCGCATGCGATACCTCCTACGGAACAGATGGGGAGGATATGTAGGTACCTCGGCGAAGTAGTCCTCCATCAGCTGCTCGTGGCCGAGGAGGCGATTCCGCTGGATGTGGTTCCGGCCGAACACGGAGCCGCGCCTCCGATTCAGCAGCTTCGCGCGGTCCTCCAGGTCCTTGACGGACAGGAGGAGCATGGTGGCCTCCATCTCGTCGTCCTGGAGCAGCTCGTCGAGGTCGGAATCGTCGGAGCTTGACGAATCCGATAGATCGAACTCGTCGCACGAGCTCATCCTCGATTCGGACGGAGCGGCGGCGGCGGCGGCGGTGTGGGCGGTAGCCGGAGTTGGGCGAGGAACAGCGAGCGGAGTGCGGGGCAATCGGCGCTACCTCGGGATGCGGGGCTCGGGCGAATCGGGCGGGGCGGCGGCGGCGGAGTGTGGTGGCGGCGCGGGGAAGGAGCGAGCGAGCGGTTGCGTCAGCTGAAATTTCAGCGCGCCCTAGATAGGGATCGAGCGTTCGGTTCGCTCGATCGACCCCTACAAATACAGGTCGTTTTGAGTTTTGGTCTCGGAAAAAGTTTTTCGGTTTTGGCCCTTTTACGGTCACTGATCGGCGCCAAATTTCAGCCCAAACCCGTAAACTGGCGGTTATTTTTCGGTTTTGCCCTTTTACGTTAGAGATGCTCTAACACATAGAACGTGGTTGCATGAAACGATGAGAATTCATCGATACAATATAATCTTCTTCCTTCCATATGGCTATCTACTGAATCTTACATTACAATTTTTTTGTGACAATTGCAGTGCAAAATCTTCTCATCTATCATCTCCCCACCCCCACCCACAACTGAATCCATCCGCCATAGTCATACTCACCGCATGACCGCATCCATCTCACGGCTAAAGGAGAAAATAATTCTTTTGAAACCGTTATTTCCGACATGCAAGAAGGGTGGATTCCACTTGATAAGAACCGAGTATTTTTTATGAATCTGGTGAAACTAATTCCTAATCTGACCCACGGGGCAAAATTATTCCATCTAGAAAGGAACAAAAGTTGTGCAAGTCCGTGCCCAATCAAATTAGCACGGAAGCATTATAGGGAGTTTGATGCCATTGCACTTGCCACCTCCACCTGCTTTGGCGCGGAGTTGACTTGACAATGATCTGCACAACTTTAGCTTCATTTTTTACGGCGCCAAACGCAGGGGTCAGATTCTGAAATAGTTTTTCCAGTAAGTCAGACGAGGAATTACTTTCGTCTAGGGTTCTGCCAAAAAAATACAAGAACCCAAGACTCTTTTCATCAATGGATTCGAAAGGGAGACAACTAAAGGAAGGTCGTCGTGAATTCGTGGGAATATCATAACTCTAATAGAAAGGTCCAGCATGGCACCATCCTTGTGTCATATTATTCTCATGTAAAAAATTGGCTAATTTCTACAACATGGTAGGACAAGGATTCAAAGTGTGGCTTTGATGGAAAATGGCTAAGTATGTGATTCATTCAATTTAGTGAGAAGATGGTACATCGCTTACTTTTAAAATCTATTGTTTGGTTACTAAAGACATACATGTGCAGCAAGAGCATGACCAGTACAACATAGAAACTACAAATGTAGATTGGGCTACATGCAGGCCGGTTTCTTTGAAAATTTTGAAAATGACATTTTAGAGTTTCAAATCTGAAAAAAATAATCAAGATCCTCCTAATGATGTGGTCTACCAACGTGTAAAATATCAACTCAAAGCCCCTTGTATTTTGGGCCACACAAAAATGAAAAAATCTGAAACTCTAAAAATGACAGTTTTTGTAGGTTCAAAAATTTGCGTTGTTCACTACTTCAGATTTCCATATTTGTATTTTTACAGATCCTAAAACATAAACTATTTAAATTTGAAATTTGGAATATTTATAAAATACATCATTACATACATCTAGATTTTTAGAACTTTTTAAAACTTTAAAAATCTCATTTTCAAAATTTTCAAAAAAACGAGCTACATGTAGCCCGGTCTACAAAATGTCTCACTCATCAGCATACACATTATTCATACTACCACCAGCAGCCACAATGATTCCTATCATCTATTCTCCATGATACATCATCCAATTCTTTTTCTTTTACATGTTTTTTTGTGGCATGTGTAGTTAATGCTTATGGCTACTTTGATTCATGTTAATCATAGGATTTTTATAGAAATTGTGTAAGATTTTAATCATATAAATTTTTTCCTAAACAAGTTATTTGATTCATAGGAACATATCCCATAGAAACTAATCATATAGAAACTTTGTAGTGTAAATCCTATGAAAAGAAATATTAGGTCATACCTCATGGAAAAATCCTTTGCTACAATCAAAGACACATCATCTTCTCATAGGAATCAAGTAGACATGACATCCTCTATGTTTTTTTTATCCTATGAATCAAAGGATCATAGCCCTTATTGTGGATCATGTAGTGTATTAGTATTTTGAAGGAACCAAATCATTTTGTTTTCCACCATAAGACATAGGTTTTGTTCCATTACCTACTGAGCATAGGTTCACATATTGCCATCAAATGAAGATTGATTCATATTACTAGACCGAGATATTAGTAGCTTTTGAAAAAACATATAGGCAATGCATGTACACGAAATTTGTTGATGCTTTATGGATCTGATTGAACATAAGAGTTGATCGAGAAATGAATGTCCGAGGTTTCTCTCTCTCATATGGAAATTGCCAGTCTAGGTGTTTTGGTGTCACCTCTATATTCCACTAATTTGCTAGGGCCAGTAAACGTGAGATACTTAAGAGCTAGCATTGGTTAGAATCTGCTAGAGTGTAGGATTATCGAGAAGGTTAGAACAAGAATCAACATGAGCGTTGATTGGATTACAATCTTCTCTTTCTTAATAGATGACCCCATTTCTCTGGTCTCACAGCGAGCCACGTCACCTGTTTAAGAATTTTTACCTTCCTCTCATTATTCCCAACCGTATGCCACGTTTTTTCTGCCCAGACCGACACGGCAGGAGCCACTTCATTGCCTTTTCCGAGCGCTATCCCCTGTCACGATTTATCTACGTGGGCTGGGCGTCACTGCGCAGGCTCGAAGAGGCACCCGACATAGGCCAGAAAGAGAAGAGTCAGCCCTGCATTCATTAGTCATTATACCCATCCGTTCCATCTCACGTCGGTTCACGAAGAGATCAGGAAGCAATGGGCATTAATGATTTCCTCTTCATCTTCTCCACGCAAGAGTAACCCTTAAATAGTGGAGCTTCCTCTTTTTCTCCAGTGAAGCTGGGTTGGCCGAACTCCTCCTCCCAATCTCCACATGCTGGACACGATGCCCCGATCCTCCAGGCATATATCAAGTGAACTGGATGGATCTCCGAATCTGTAGTTCCCGCCACCATCGAGCTCCATTAACCTCACCGTTCCAGGTGAGTGCAAAACCTCAGATCCCCACAATCCAAATCTCCCTCTAATGGTTTCCTTCTTTAGCCACACAACACTCTGCACCTGATCTGCTATTTTTTCTGCAGTATCTCCCGTGTGTATGTTTCATGTACCTCTCTAATTTTTTATGGAATCTTGCATACATGTAAGAAATTGAATGTTCGGTTTAGTTGCACATAATTGTATCCTCTGTTTTCAGTAATCGAGCTAGCACCTACAAGAAATTTACTTCCCTCAAATTGATAGATTCAATTGCAGCAAGTAAGCAAGTTGTGCCTCCTCCTATTGTTCTGTTTGTATGATGAGAGTAAATTTTTTCAAGCTGGGTCACAGATAAGAAGGCATGCATCTTTGGTCAGTTATCAGATCAGGTATTTCTTTGGCCCCAATCTGTTACAGATGTGTTAGATATTTGGACAAACTCAGTAGCTGTAGTTCAATATGTAAGTTGGGGTTCTACAGACTGTAATTGTTCTTTATATCTAGATATCATGTTTTCATCATCTCAAGGTCACTATTGCTGTACTTGGGTATCAGCCAGTTTATCATTAGAGAAACAAACTAGCCAATATATAGTCGACAACTCAAGTGCCTATTTTTTGCAAGTTCAAAGCGTTACCACTGTTCTCTTTTTGCTCTCCCGTCTCGTCAAGAATATAGTGATGCAGGACATTACCATTGGTACGATGCTATGCCACGTGAAGTACTCTTTTACACAATGCAGATGTAGATCCACCATGCATAACCTCTACCAAGAAAAAGGTACATATGCCTATCCTTTGATAATAATAAAAAGTCCACGTAGGTACATGTACTAATATTTCTATGTCATCACAAATTGTTTAATCTAACGTTGTAAACAAACACCATTTTTTGTTTCATCTACAGTTGAAAGTGCATGGAGCCCCATGTGTGGTTTTGGTAATTAATGACAATCCCTATGGACTAATGTTTGCATTGAGTTATATTTGTAGGAGTTGTCCATAGGCAATTCTTGAACCATTTGTTGGCTTCAAGGTTGCAATAAGAAGAAATTGATGAAGGATATCAAGTGTCAAGTATGTCTTGAAGATGAAGATGAAGTGAGCCCTCAAGTTACTTCAAGACATCAATATGATGAAGAATGAAGAATGAAGTGCAAGTTCAAGATGAGCCATCTCGAAGAGATCCTTTGCTTGAGTCTTGCCATCCATATGGTGATCATGGATATGTGAAGATGCGCCGAAGAAGAAGCTCTCCCATGGTGGATTATGGGGGAGCAATCCACATGGTGGTCATGGTTATGTGAAGATGCGCCGAAGAAGAAGCTCTCCCATGGTGGATTATGGGGGAGCAATCCACAAGACTTCGTCAAGCAAGCACAAGCAAGAAAGACGTTCCATCTTGTTGAGGTCAAGATCGTCGGCATCGAGCTCAAGTGGAATGCGCAAGTATAAGGTTTGCTCTTGATAGGGTTTCTTTCTCACCGGTCTCATAGTGTAGTTGGAGACCGGCTTATAGTTTAGTTGCCGTACTATCAAGAGGGCTCTCGAGTGAGTAACTCGATCGTATCGTTCAGAGAGAGCTCAAACCTTTGCATCCTTGCATCATCTATCTTGGTTGTTATTTGGACCTTATCCATGTGATGTTTTAGAGCTTGTGCTTATTCTCATGACAAGTTCTAGTTCATCGAAAACGGATTTCGCATAGATCACTTGTTGCGTTTTCGAGTTTGATTCATCATCTTTCTTGGTTGTTATTTGGATCTTATCCATGTGATGATTTAGAGCTTGTGCTTATTCTCATGACAAGCTCTAGTTCATCAAGAATGGTTTTTTACACGGGCAACTTGTTGCATTTTCGAGATTGGAGGTTTTACCGGTATGTCTTTTTTCGATAGGTCAAACCTTTCATCATTTGTTTCTATCCTCCCTTGTTGGACTATGATGGTTTCCTGCATGATCTTGTAGAGCTTGTTCCTAGCTTCAAAACAAGCCCAAGATCATCAAAATCGGAGTCCGGATGCTAAAGTTATGCCCGTTTTAGTTTTGGTGTTTCTGCAGTTTGCCAGGCCGAGCTCTGGACAGGGGCCGGACTTTTGGTCGGATTTTTACCAGGTTTTGTCCCTGAGGCCGGATTATCCGGGGGGGCGGATTATCCGGCCCTTACTTAGGCCGGATTATCCGGCCCTGGTTTTGCCCAACGGCTCGATTTTCTTGGGGGGTATAAATACCCCCTTCTTCCTCCTTGGGCTGTGGCTTCTCTCACTCTCTCTCTCCTCCATTGTTGTACTAGAGAAGCTTGCACTATCTCTCAATCCCTCCATGATTCTTGCCCCCATTTGAGGGAAAAGAGAGGAGATCTAGATCTACATTTCTACCAATCAAATCCATCTCTTTGTGAGTGGAACTCTCTAGATCTTGATCTTGGTGTTCTTTGTGATTTCCTTTGTTCTTCCTCTCTTATTCCCCCAATAGCTTTTGTAGCTTTGTTGGAATTTGAGAGAGAAGGACTTGAGCATCTTTGTGCTGTTCTTGCCATTGCATTTGGTGCATCGGTTTGAGTTCTCCACGGTGATTCGTGGAGGGGAAATCAAGAAGGTTGTTACTCTTGGGTTCTTGGAACCCTAGACGGATTCTAGGCCTTTGTGGCGATTTGTTGGGAGCCTCCAATTAAGTTGTGGATGTGTGCCCCAATCTTTGTGTAAGGCCCGGTTTCCGCCTCGAAGGAAATCCCTTAGTGGAACCGTGACCTAGGCCTTTGTGGCGAGGGTCACCGGAGATTTAGGTGAGGCGCCTTCGTGGCGTTCGGTGTGTGGTGTGAGTACCGCATCTTGGGGTGAGGCCTTTGTGGCGTTGGTGTGCATCGAGCAACCACACCTCAAGGTGAGCCTCTTGTGGCGTTCGGGAGCACTAAGCAACCGCACCTCTCCACCGGAGATTAGCACTCGCAAGAGTGTGAACTCCGGGATAAATCATCGTTTCCCGCGTGCCTCGGTTATCTCTATACCCGAGCTCTTTATTTATGCACTTTACCTTGTGATAGCCATCGTGCTTGAAGTTATATATATCTTGCTATCACATACTTGCTTGTATTGCTTAGCATAAGTTGTTGGTGCACATAGGTGAACCATTGCTTAGAATAAGTTGTTTGTGCACATAGGTGAACAATAGTATATATGCTTTGGGCTTGACAAAGTAAACGCTAGTTTTGTTCCGCATTTGTTAAGCCCATCTCGTAAAAGTTTTAAATCGCCTATTCACCCCCCCTCTAGGCGACATCCGTGTCCTTTCAATTGGTATCGAGCAAGGTCTCTCATTATTAGGCTTCACCGCCTTGAGAGTAAAGATGTCGGTTAGGGGATTAGCGCACAATAACTTGTTTATATTTGATGGCACAAATTATGATCTATGGAAAATTTATGTGCTTAAAATCTTACGGGGTATGTCCCCGGACATGGAGCAATATCTTGGCATGGGTTTTTCTTCTCCTAAGGATCCTCAAAATTTATCTCTTGAGGAGGAGAAAAACTCTTGCCTCGATGCTCTTGCTTCTCATGTGTTTTCCATTGTTGTGAGCAATGTAGTTACTTCGTCAATCATGCCTTTTGGGAGCTCTCATGAATTATGGACAAAGCTTCAAGATAAATATGATGTGTCCAATATTATTGAGGATGATTGTATTGCTTCCACTTCCGGCCGTGATGAGTTCTCATCTTCATCCACTTCACCAAAGTGTGTCAAGACACAAGGTAATGATATGGTGAGTGGTGATGAAAATTGCAATGTTGATATTGAGCTTACTATTGATGATTCTTCATCTCTATCTCATTGCAATGCTTCATCTACGGACTCAAACACATCTAGCACTAGAAATGATTTACATGCTTGTGTTGATAGTCCTTGCATATCATGTGTAAGTTGCTTGAATAAATCTAATGATGATATGCTTGCATTGTCTTGTGGCCATGATAAAAATGCTTCTATTTCCTCTAGTTGTTGTGTGTCTAACAATGTAGAGGAAACCAAAGATTCTATTGGTCAAGACAAGATCTTGAAAGGAGCCTCAAGTAACTCCTCATCTTTATCTCACGGTCCTCATATATGCCTTATGGCCAAGGGTTCCACGGTACCTCCTACCATGGAACCTAATATGTCTCGTGGTGATAAGGATGAGGATGAATATGAAGAAGAGGATTGGATTGTCTCTCTACGCGATAAGGGTAAGAGCGTATTCAAGGTTATTTGCAAAGATAAAATTGCTAGCACTCACTTCTTTGAAATCTTGACTACCGCTATTGAGAGCCAAAAACTTATTTGGATGCATGAGAACACCATTGATAAAATGGGTGCTCTTGAACGAGAGTATGCCAATGATGTGGCATCTCTAAAGGATGAACTTGAAGAAGAACAAACCACCAAGGAAGCTCTTGAGGAAACCTTTGCTCTAGAATTGTCTAGAGAAAAGGAAAACCATGATAGAGCTCTTGAGGTGGCAAATGAACTAAAGCTAAAAAGTGATAAGCTTGTGTTTGTTAATGCTAAACTCCTTGAGAATTTTGAGCAACTCAAAAAGGGCTCAAGGGTTATTGAGAGTGCGCTCACCAAACTCACCGAGTCGCATGAGCAACTTAAAGATTCTTATCTAAAAGAGCTTGACAACTTGCCTTCTCCCATTTTCTATTAATAATGATGCTTGTGCTACTAACTCTACTTCTTGTGAAGCATCTATCTTGAAGGAGAATGATGAGCTAAGGGCTCAACTTAAATTGCTAACTAGCAATTATGGGAAATTGGAAGAAAATCATGGAAAGCTTTCTAGCTCCTATGAGGATCTTCTAGCCTCTCATGATAGGCTAAAGTTAGCTCATGAGGCTATAATATCTAAGGCAACACCTTGTGAGCCTCATGTGGGTACTAGCACTACTACTCAAAATGTTATATTGCCATGTGCTAGTCCTAGTAATTGATCCACTCATAATATTGCTAAATCTTGTGATGAATTATCTTCCTTGCCTTGTTGCTCTAACAATGAAGGTTCTACTTCCTCTAGTACTTGTGTTGTTACTAACCATGTAGAGGAAATCAAAGAGCTCAAGGCCCAAGTCTCTTCTTTGAAGAACGACTTGGTAAAGGGTCATGAAGGGAAATGCAAACTTGATAAGATGTTAAGTGTGCAACAATCCCCCAATGACAAGAGTGGACTTGGATTCAACTCCAACAACAAGATCAAGTCCAAGAACAACAAGATTAAGAAGGGCCAATTACAAGTCAAAGACCCGGCCAAGATTGTTTGCTTCAAGTGCAAAATTGAAGGGCATCATGTTAGATCTTGCCCTTTGAAGAAGAAGCAAAAAGGGGAGCGGCCTCAAGCTCAAACTCATATTCAACCTCAAGTTTAAGAAATGTCACTTCCCAAGAAGAATCAAGCCAATGCTCCCATTGTGGAGAAATCTAGTGATAAGAAGGAGAAGAAAAGAGCTTGCTACATATGCCGCGAGAAGGGCCACATCTCCTCCTTTTGCACTATTGGTACCTCATCCAACTCTATCACCGTTGATGATGTTTATTCTCTTCGTAAGGATGAGGGTGGCAATGTGTTTGCCAAATTTGTTGGTGCTCAAAGTGGTGTCAAGAAAAGAACCATTTGGGTTGCCAAGCATATTGTGACTAACCTCTTAGGACCCAACTTAGTTGGGGACCAACAATCCAAAACTTGATCAATAGGTGCTTGTTGGAGGGCATTGGAGACTTGGCTACATCATGAAGAATTAAGGGATCTTCATCATTTATATTATATCAAGCCAAGTCTTTTGATTATCTTGCTACTATCATATATCCAATGTTCCTCCTTGCGGTAACATGTTCTCAACTCATTTATATTGAAAGTTACTCGCCCCTATGCATGTGTTAGTTTTGTTCCTAACATGTGTTTGTATATGTTGTGCTTCCTAATAGTTTTGCTTGAGAAATCAAGTCTATGCATGTTGGGTTGCACACCATGTATTTGTGTTTGTGTTGGAGCCTCTTTGCATCTTGTTGTATCTTATATGGCTCTTATGAGCGATTAATGGACAATCCCATTTTGGGGGAGTGATATTCCTTTGGGAATTTCATGATCCTAAACAATGTGTGTACATGAGGAATATCACTTAGAATTGATATTGCGAGATTATCTAGTCGCTATGTGGTATGTCATCTTCATGAGAAATCCAAATTCTAATGTCCATTAATATCTCTACTTGGATCTTATTTGCCTCTTGTGAAAATAAATTCCTTATCACATTATGGGGGAGTAATAAGCTTTGTGCATATTACAAGCCTAGAAAATTGAACATTTGAGGTTGTGTCACATAGAATTGATACCGTAAATTATCTCTCTCATATGTGGCATGTTTGCTCAAACAAGCTCCAATTTGCTTAAATGGCTTCATTGCTAATATCTTTGTGGATCTTATTTGTGAAAGTTTTTCTTGGCATGGTTTTTCACAACGTGTCCCTCAATACATTTTTGGAAAACCATGTGCTTCAAGTCATACTATTAATTGCTTTGCATGTTGGTATGAATATTATTAATTGCTTTGCATGTTGGTATGAATACTATTAATTGCCTTGCATGTTGGTATGACTAAATGAAGCTATCAAGAAACTATCTTTGCATGATGGTTAACTCTTATCTTTTACCATATGCTTTGTTCGTTGTAAATATGATCTTATGTATACTTACAAACTACCACCGGGAAATATTTCCTAATACCTCTTGTCCTAGGACAATTGGTAATCAATTATGAGGTAGATATTTATTGATCATATCTACATTGGCTCTTGTATTTTTATTGCCATGAATTTGTTGTGCTTTGACTCCCATGTGTCTTCCTTGCATCTTATGGATCTAAGTTGTCTATTCAAACTTTCTTAGCATTGTTAGAAGATATAGGTAGCGTGATGATCCTAGTTTTTTGCATTTTGTATTCATATAAAAAATCCTAGATAATGCACCAAACTTGGGGGAGCTCTTCTATATTATTAGAATGCTTAACATCTCTTGATCTTTATCAAAAATTTAGTTTTGGGGACATAAAATTTTCTTTTTGGTACTTTGTGCCATCATAAAAAGTTTCGAGGGTTTGGTTTATTTGTTGGAACCTTGCTCTCTTGGGAGTTGGTTATCTCATTCCTTTGTGTTTAGGTTTAATTAGCTTCTTATAATGAGATAAGTCTTTGGAGTCAATCTTGTGTTGATTTGATTCTTTGATATAATTTGGACAACCATTGTCTCTTGGTTTATTTGGTGTTTTGTCCAAATCATATCTTCCTTTGGTTCTTGAAAGTATTGTGCATGCATATTTAATATATGTATATCTTATGGAATGTGTCACTTTCTTTGATCCAATATATAGGGTAAACTCCATCAAATCCTAATTTGGCTAAGATGTGCATGAAATTCAATTTCATATCTATATGCACATAGAATTGTGGAGTTTGTCCTATATGTTGTAGTGTGTCTAACTACTTCGGACCCAATTAGTTTGGGGACCATTTTGTACTTACCTTTGTGTTAGGTACAATGGATATGCATTGAATGCTTGTCTCACTCTTGGAAAGAAGTGGTGACTCAATGGTAACTTGAGGCAAGCTAGGATGGTCAACGAACACATATCTACTACATCAACACCAATGCTATCTTGGTAACAAGTATCTTTTCATGCATATTTTTCTAGCATCCAACCATGTGGTTGCATCTTGGCATGAATCTCTTGATTTGCAAATGTTGTGCTTCTTGCAAAAGTCTTAATGAAACCTCTTTATTGTGAATGTTAGTAATTTGAGATGAGTGCATTTGTTGGGAAGTATTTTAAATCATGCTCATGATTCATCCATCCCAACTATGCCTATCTAGCAATTTTATTGCATATCAATTCCTCAAGGCTCTCACATGTGCAATATAGATGAAAGCAACTTTAGTTACTTCTTTTGGTATCCTCGTTTGTGATACTTGTTGCCTTTCTCAAATGCATCCCAACTATCTTCTATCCCTTGTTGATATTTGTGATGTATTTTAGTTGTTTGTGGTTGAAGTTCATGAATGTACAATAAGATAAAATTGAGCCTTTGGCCATGCTATTAAGCAAAAATTCTTATTGGTATATTGCATGACTTCGTCTTGGATATCATACTATATTTCTTGCGTATCTATTTTGTCTGTGCATGTTTCTTTGTGGATAAATACCTTTGTGATATTGCCCACTTAGAGAAACTTATACACATAAGAGATGTGTAAGGGTATATTGCCCCTATGTGTGGTTTTGGTAATTAATGACAACCCCTATGGACTAATGTTTTCATTGAGTTTATATGAAGGAACACTCCATAGGTACTACTTGTACTCCATGTGTTGGATTCAAGTATGGATGCCATGAAGATAAAGGTATACCTTGTGTATTGGCATCAAGATCATCGGTATGAAGATATATATGTGATATGATCAAGAAGAAGAAATGAAGATGGAGTTCTTATGTGGAACTCAATATTAGCCATGCTCTATCTTAAGTGAGTATGAGAAGATACAAGGTTGAGTTGGGCAAGTTCAAGATGAGCATCTCAAGTGGATCACATGCTTGAAGCTTGCCGTCCATTTGGTGATAATGTACATGTGAAGATGTGCATCAATAGAGCTTTCCCATCATGGTGTATGGGGGAGCATTTGTGAGTCTTCACGAAACGACGATGATCAAGTAAGGCATTCCGGCTTGAGTGGATCTTGAAGAGCTATCATCAAGATCAAGCGGGATGCGCAAGGCAAAGGTATGTCCTTGCTAGGTTTTCCTTTTACCGGTCTCAAGGTGGTTGTTGGGAGACCGGATTATAGTATAGATAGCCGCACTATCAAGAGGGGCTTTCGGTTGGGTAACTTGATCGCATCGTCTTAGGGAGCTCAATCCTTTGCATACTTTGCATATCCCTATTGCTTCTTGGTGTTTCTCTGTGTGAGGTTCTTGAGCTTGTTTCTAGCTTTACAACAAGCCCAAGTTCATCGAAAACGGAATCCGCATGCATCTTCTATTGCGTTTTCGAGTTTGGACGTCTTCACCGTTTCTTGACGGTGGGAGACTCCCTCTCTAAAATCATCTAAAATTTTCTGTGAGGAGTCTCCATATTTTGTTGGGGTTCTATTCGTCGTTATCTTTCCAACAAAATTGGTTTCGTGTCAATCGGGGTCCGGACACAAAAGTTATCACAGTTTTTGTATAACATGTTTTCCTGCTCACCCGGTCAGGGACCCGGTCGGACCGGCCCATGCGCCGGCCGGTTCCGGTCTGCCGCCCGGTCAGCCGGCCTACAGACCGGCTGGCTTGGCGTGCCGTCCGGTCGACCGGTCGCCAACCGGGCGCCAACCGGGGGACAACCGGATGACCTCCTGGACGACACAAAGTGACCCCGGTCGGGGTCCGGCCTACCGACCGGTTTGGACCGGCTGGTCCGGTCTGTGGCCCGGTCTGACCGGGCCCTGGACCGGACGGCCCGGCCCCAGGCCCGATTGACCGGCCTCCTCGACGGTTGACTCAGCCCAACTTTTCCCCAACGGTTATATTTGCTCTTGGGCTATAAATAGCCCTTCTTCCACCTTGGGCTGAGTTAGTTCTTCTATTCTCTCACCTCCATTGTTGCCTTTGAAGAACTTGCTCTCTCTCTTGTCTCCCCCCATGATTCTTGCTCATTTTTGAGGGATCTAAGAGAGGAGATCTAGATCTACATTTCCACCAATCCATTTCTCCTCTAAGTGAGGGGAACTCTTGGGATCTAGATCTTGGAGTCTTTTGTTGAATTTCCCTATTGTTCTTCCTCTCCAATCTCATCTTAGCATTTGTTGCTTGGGTGGGATTTGAGAGTGAAGGACTTGAACACCTCTAGTGTTCTTGCTTTGCATCATTGCATAGTGTTGAGCTCTCCACCACGATTAGTTCGAGTGAGAGACCGTGAGCTTGTTACTCTTGGAGGGAAATCTCCTAGTTGGCTTGGCGGTTGGTGCTCCGGTGATCTCTTCAAGAAGATTGTGAAGAGGCCCGGGCTTCTCCTTCGTGGAGCTTGTGAAGTGGTTGTGGAGCTTGCCATCTCCGGAGTGGAGGAAAAGCTAACCATAAGGAAAGGGCCATTATCCTTCGTGGGTGTGGTTCGGAGAATAGGGTGAGCCTTCGTGGCGCGGGGAATCCTTCGTGGGACCTCCACTCCTCCAAACGTGACGTACCTTCTTGCAAAGGAAGGGAACACGGGAATACATCCTCGTCTCCGCGTGCCTCGGTTATTTCTATACCCGAGCTCTCTTTCCTTGTGATAGCCATCGTGCTTGAAGTACATATATCTTGCTATCACTTGTGCTACATATATCTTGTGCCTATCTTGCTTAGCTCTAGTTGGCATTGTTACACTTAATTGAGCTTAGCATATTTAGGGTTTGTGCTTGTAAACTAAATGATAGTTTAATTCCGCATTCTTACAAGACAAATCCGCAAGAGTTTGTAATTGCCTATTCACCCCCCCTCTAGGCGACATCTCGATCTTTCAAGATGATACATCTCGCTTTTGATATCTTATTTATTTATTGCGTGTTGATTGGTCATGCTAAGCAATATAATTCATTGAAGACTATGATGATGCTTTTTGCTCATCCTTGTAATAGTCTTATAATATGCTTTATCATGCCTTTCACATATCCTCTTGGTTGAGCCTTTTATTATGGTGCCTCTTACTTGTTGCTCAACTATTTGTTTGTTGCAAGTGTTAAGCTTATTTTTTCTATCTATGATCTATTGCAAATGTTTGTATTTTAAATGGTAATGACGAAGTGAGGATTCCATGTTATGCATATTGTATTCAAATACAACATTTTAATTTATGCATGTACCTTGGGGAGCTTCCTCATTTGATTTAGAACACTATCTTGTGGTGATCATTAGAGTTTGATTCACTTGGTATCTTTTGTTTTTGAATGATATTATGGGAGTGATGATTCCATGTTTGTGCACTTTACACTACAAGAAAAGTTGCCATGGCCGACGAAGTTGAAGTCGCGCCGTGGTTGCTGGTGTACCATGGCCGACGATTTTTGGTCCCTCCGTGGTGCATGTTAAAACTTTTTTTTCTCGTTTTTGAGGCCACCTAGCCCGACGAAAGCGGCCAAAACGTCGCGTATGGTGGCCCGGGACGTGGTGCATCTCGAAATCTCGGGTTCGCCGGCCGAGTCAACGCAAATCCGCACCGCCGAGGGATGTAGGGCCCGGATGGCAGCCGCTCCGGCATTGTTTTTTTCTCGATCGCGCCATCTCGTTCAACGTTCTCCGATCGAGCCGTTTACGATGCGGGATCATGGGTCCCGCATGTCATCCTCTATGAACCAAAATTCTTTCTATTCTTGGATTTTTTTTGACCCCCGATTTCCGGCTACTTCCTTTTTCTTTTGATCCCTTGCCGCCTTGGAAACGTTGAGACCGCTGTCTGCTAAATGGGACCCGCATGTCATCCTCTATGTGCAATCAACTTTCTTTTCTTGGAGTTTTTTTGGCACCTCAAATTTGGTCACTTGCCTTTTTCTTTCGATCCCCGCCGCCTCTCAAACGGTGATACCGCTGCTGCTAACCGGGACCCGCATGTCATCCTCTATGCACTATAAAACTTTCTTTTCTTGAATTATTTTTGGCACCTCATATTTGGTCACTTACCTTTTTCTTTCGATCCCCTGCCGCCTCTCAAACGGTGATACCGCTGCTGCTAAATGGGACCCGCATGTCATCCTCTATGTACTATAAAACTTTCTTTTCTTGGAGTTTTTTTGGCACCTCAAATTTGGTCACTTGCCTTTTTCTTTCGATCCCCCGCCGCCTCTCAAACGGTGATACCGCTGCTGCTAACTGGGACCCGCATGTCATCCTCTATGTACTATAAAACTTTCTTTTCTTGAATTATTTTTGGCACCTCATATTTGGTCACTTACCTTTTTCTTTCGATCCCTGCCGCCTCTCAAACGGTGATACCGCTGCTGCTAAATGGGACCCGCATGTCATCCTCTATGTACTATAAAACTTTCTTTTCTTGAATTATTTTTGGTTCCTCATATTTTTTCACTTGCCTTTTTCTTTCGATCTCATGCCACGTTTGAAACGTTGAGGAACCTGCAGGCTCATGGGACCCGCATGTCATCCTCTATGTACTATAAAAGTTCATTTTCTTGGTTTTTTTTCACCCTCTAATTTTTGGCAATTTCTTTTTTCTTTTGATCCCCTGCCGCCTCTCAAACGGTGATACCGCTCGTCGCTAAATGGGACCCGCATGTCATCCTCTATGTACTATAAAACTTTCTTTTCTTGAATTATTTTTGGCTCCTCATATTTGGTCACTTGCCTTTTTCTTTCGATCTCATGCCACGTTTGAAACGTTGAGGAACCTGCCGGCTCATGGGACCCGCATGTCATCCTCTATGTGCTATAAAAGTTTATTTTCTTTATTTTTTTTCACCCTCTGATTTTTGGCTATTTCCTTTTTCTTTTGATCCCCTGCCGCCTTGGAAACGTCGGGTAAGCTGCTGACTCATGGGACCCGCATGTCATCCTCTATGTACAATCAACTTTCTTTTTCTTTTGATCTCAAGCCGCATTTGAAACGTTGAGACCGTTGCTGCTAAATGGGACCCGCATGTCATCCTCTACGTACAATAAAGTTTCTTTTCTTGGATTATCTTTGGCTCCCGATATTTTGTCACTTGCCTTTTTCTTTCGATCTCATGCCGCCTTTGAAACGTTGAGTAAGCTGCTGGCTCATGGGTCCCGCATGTCATCCTCTACGAACAATAAAAGTTTCCTTTCTTGGAGGTATTTTTTACCCCTAATTTCTGGCTATTTGCCTTTTTCTTTTGATCTCCTGCCCCCTCTGAAACGATGAGGACGTCTGTTGGCAGGTCGGTCCCACATGTCATCCTCTATGAACAATAAAAGTTTCCTTTGATGGATTTATTTTGAACCCCTAATTAATTTCCGGATATTTCCCCGCCGCCTTGGAATCGTTGAGGATGCTCGCTGCCTCATGGGTCCCGCATGTCATCCTCTCAGAACGGTAAATGTTTATTTTCTTGGATTTTGTTGACCAAACGATTTTTGGCTTATTTTTCTTTCGATCACCCGCAGCCTTTAAAACGTTGAGGACGCCGCTGGCTCACGGGTCCCACATGTCAACCTCTATGAACAATAAACGCCGAGGATGCTTGCTGCCTCATGGGTCCCGCATGTCATCCTCTCGTAACGAAAATGTTTCTTTTCTTGGATTTTTTACCAACAGATTTTTGATTTATTTTTTCTTTCCATCCCCTGCCGCCTTTAAAACGTTGACGACGCTTGTTGGCTCATGGGTCCCCGATGTCGACCTCCCCGTACAAGAAACATATGATACCTTGATTATTTTGCAGACAATAAACAATGTATTGCGCTCTGAGCTATTTCAAACGGATAATTAAATCTTTATTTTTACATAAACAAACTTATATGTTGAATCTCCTAGTTTTTTTGTCTTTGCGAAGCATAGGACTTTCCTGTTTTTTTGAAAATTCGGAACTTTCCTGTTTTGGAGTGGGCTGAAATTGTACGAGTCAAAAGGCCAAGCGGGATAGTTCGAAAGCCCGGATGTCCGAGATACGGCCCAATTGAAATCTTTTTTCTTGGATTTTTTTCACCCCCGATTTCCGGCTACTTCATTTTTCTTTTGGTTCCGTGCCGCCTTGGAAACGTTGAGACCGCTGCTGCAAAATGGGACCCGCATGTCATCCTCTACGTACAATAAAATTTCTTTTCTTGGATTATTTTTGGCTCCCGATATTTGGTCACTTGCCTTTTTCTTTCGATCCCGTGCGGCCTCTCAAACGGTGATACCGCTGCTGCTAATTGGGACCCGCATGTCATCTTCTATGTACAATCAAGTTTCTTTTCTTGAATTATTTTTGGCTCCCGATATTTGGTCACTTGCCTTTTTCTTTCGATCTCATGCCACGTTTGAAACGTTGAGGAACCTGCTGCTAAATGGGACCCGCATGTCATCCTCTATGTACTATAAAACTTTCTTTTCTTGGATTATTTTTGGCACCTCATATTTGGTACTTGACTTTTTCTTTCGATCCCCTGCTGCCTCTCAAACGGTGATACCGCTGCTGCTAAATGGGACCCGCATGTCATCCTCTATGTACTATAAAACTTTCTTTTCTTGGATTATTTTTGGCTCCTGATATTTGGTCACTTGCGTTTTTTTCTTTCGATCTCATGCCACGTTTGAAACTTTGAGGAACCCGCCGGCTCATGGGACCCGCATGTCATCCTCTATGTGCTATAAAAGTTTATTTTCTATGGTTTTTTTTCACTCTCCGATTTTTGTCTATTTCCTTTTTTCTTTTGATGCCTCGCCGCCTTGGAAACGTTGAGTAAGTCGCTTACACATGGGACCCGCATGTCATCCTCTATGTACAATCAAGTTTCTTTTCTTGAATTATTTTTGGCTCCCGATATTTCGTCACTTGCCTTTTTCTTTCGATCTCATGCCACGTTTGAAACGTTGAGGAACCTGCTGGCTCATGGGACCCGCATGTCATCCTCTATGTGCTATAAAAGTTTGTTTTCTTGGATTTTTTTTCACCCTCTGATTTTTGGCTATTTTCCTTTTACTTTTGATCCCCTGGCCCCTTTGAAACGTTGAGTAAGCTGCTGGCACATGGGACCCGCATGTAAACCTCTATGTCCATCAACTTTCTTTTCTTGGATTTTTTTGACCCCCTAATTTCTAGCTACTTTCTTTTTCTTTTGATCTCAAGCCGCATTTCAAACATTGAGACCGCTGCTGCATAATGGGACCCGCATGTCATCCTCTATATACAATAAATCTTGGATTATTTTTGGCACCTCATATTTGGTCACTTGCGTTTTTTTCTTTCGATCTCATGCCGCCTTTGAAACGTTGAGTAAGCTACTGGCTCATGGGTCCCCCATGTCATCCTCTACGAAGAATAAAAGTTTCCTTTCTTGGAGTTATTTTTGACCCCTAATTTCTGGCTATTTGCCTTTTTCTTTTGATCCCCTGCCCCCTTTGAAACGATGAGGACGCCGTTGGCAGGTCGGTCCCACATGTCATCCTCTATGAACAATAAAAGTTTCCTTTGGTGGATTTATTTTTTACCCCTAATTAATTTCTGGCTATTTCCTTTTTTTTTCTTTTGATCCCCTGCCGCCTTGGAAACGTTAGGATGCTGCTGCCTCATGGGTCCCGCATGTCATCCTCTCAGAACGATAAATGTTTTCTTTTCTTGGATTTTTTTACCAACTGATTTTTAGTTTTTTATTTTATTTTCGATCCCTTGCCGCCTTTGAAACGTTGATGTTGGATAACGTTGCATAGAAAACAAAAATTTTCCTACCGCGAACACGCAATCCAAGCCAAGATGCAATCTAGAAGACGGTAGCAACGAGGGGGTATCGAGTCTCACCCTTGAAGAGATTCCAAAGCCTACAAGATGAGGCTCTTGTTGGTGCGGTAGACGTTCACTTGCCGCTTGCAAAAGCGCGTAGAAGATCTTGATCACGATCGGTTCCGGCGCCACGAACGGGCAGCACCTCCGTACTCGGTCACACGTTCGGTTGTTGATGAAGACGACGTCCACCTCCCGTTCCGGCGGGCAGCGGAAGTAGTAGCTCCTCTTGAATCCGACGAGCACGACGGCGTGGTGTCGGTGGCGGTGGAGAACTCCGGCGGAGCTTCGCTAAAGCACGCGGGAGCTATGGAGGAGAGGGGGCGGCTAGGGTTTGGGAGGGGGTGGCCGGCCACTCAAGGGGGCGGCCAGGTTGTGGCTTTGTTGTGGCCGGCCCCTCCCCTATGCCCCTCATTATATAGGTGGATCCCCAAGAGTTGGTCTCCAAGTCTTCGAATAAGACCCGAACCAAAAACCTTCCATAGAGAGGGGGAAACCTAGCCTAGCTAGGACTCCCACCAAGGTGGGAGTTCCACCTCCCATATGGGGGGTGGCCGGCCCCCTAAGGGGGAGTCCACTTGGGACTCCTCCCCCACTAGGGTTGGCCGGCCATGGAGGTGGAGTCCCATGTGGACTCCACCTTTCTTGGTGGTTTCTTCCGGACTTTTCTAGAACCTTCTAGAACCTTCTATAGAACCTTCCGCGACATTTTATTCACATAAAATGACATCCTATATATGAATCTTATTCTCCGGACCATTCCGGAACTCCTCGTGATGTCCGGGATCTCATCCGGGACTCCGAACAAATATTCGAACTCCATTCCATATTCAAATACTACCATTTCAACATCCAACTTTAAGTGTGTCACCCTACGGTTCGTGAACTATGCGGACATGGTTGAGTACTCACTCCGACCAATAACCAATAGCGGGATCCGGAGATCCATAATGGCTCCCACATATTCAACGATGACTTTAGTGATCGAATGAACCATTCACATACAATACCAATTCCCTTTGTCTCGCGATATTTTACTTGTCCGAGGTTTGATCTTCGGTATCACTCTATACCTTGTTCAACCTCGTCTCCGACAAGTACTCTTTACTCGTACCGTGGTATGTGGTCTCTTATGAACTTATTCATATGCTTGCAAGACATTTAGACGACATTCCACCGAGAGGGCCCAGAGTATATCTATCCGTCATCGGGATGGACAAATCCCACTGTTGATCCATATACCTCAACTCATACTTTCCGGATACTTAATCCCACCTTTATTGTCGTCGTGGTGAACGAGCAGATGCCATAGGATGGCTTAAGTTGGGGCCGAATGGACGTATGAGGATTCGGGGGAGGGTTTGCGATTAGGTGGGAAGAACTTCCGGATGCTTTCCTCAAGAACACAACCAAAGGCCGGTATACAAGAAGAGAGACAAGAGGAAGAACTCTTTACTAGATCGCTTGCTTCATTGATCTCAACATGGTTACAAGTTTCTCAGTACACTGATCTCTCTGTGGTCTCGCGCCTGTAGGAGGCAGTGCCCCCTCTCCTTATATAGGGGAGAGGGTGGCTTACACTGGATGAAACCCTAATGGCATCTTTGACTAGACAAACTACTTTACAAAGCTACTTTAATCATAGATGACACCGGAGTCCTCTTTAATCAGGGGCGCTGACATCCTCCGGCTTCTTTGACCGTCACCCTTCTCTTTATCGTCAGCCCTTCGTCTAAAGTTACTTTGCTTAGCTCATCTTTGTCTTCTAGCTCTGGAGAGAATCTTTGACCAGTCCTGCCGACGGGCTCTCCTTTCCGGTATCTTCTTTACCGGGTTCCGGTATACCCTCTCGGGGGATACCGGCTTAGCTCCACTTAGCTAAACTCTTGTCCTTAGGTTCCGGCACGAACATTAAACCGGTATCTTGATGGCACAAGCCATCCGGTTTGGCATGCCTTTGGCATACCGGGGGTCATCCCCCCAACATTAGTCCCCGAAGCTGGTATAGTCTGGCGGATCCTATCCAACAGACCATGCCAGGTTCTTTCTTTTTAGGATACCGGTTTAATCTATCCGGTTATAGGCTTGGATCCGGCATCTTTGCTCAGATCATCGCTATCTCTTCTTCTTAAGGTGTTATCCGGTATCTTATCCTCCGGTATCTTAGTCATTTAATACTTCCTCGGCGACGTCGAGAATATCTCGGGCCCCGCGCCTGTCAGAGACATGCGCACTGTGGATCGACGCGCCGGTGTCGTGGGTCACTTCCCTTCGACTCCCGCGCGCTCATTTAATGCATCGCAGCTGATCCCACTACCTCTTCGGGATCCCGTGTGCGCCTCCGTGTGGCTCCGTATTTCTTCGCGTGTATTCCCTCGCCACGTGGCGGCCCAAGGCGCGAACCGTCGTGGGCCGCGAGGCGAACCGCCGCGGCCCAGCGGTTTCCTACCCACCTTCTCTCTCCTTTATAAACAGAACCGCCCCTTCTTCTTTGTCTTCTTCGCATTCTCCTCCTTCGCGCACAGAGCTTCACGCCTTTGCGCCTCCGCCGCTCTCCGTCCGCCGTCGCTCCTTCAAGCTCCGGCGCCCGGCGAACTCACGCCCTGCCTCCGCCGGACTTCGCCGTGCGGAGATCTTCGGCCGCAACTTCATTGCTCCCGTCGCATTCGTGCTTCTTCGCAAGCTTCTCCGCCTCGCCGTCGACGGTGCTCTCCGGCGGCCGCAGGTCCGCTCCGCCGCCAGCAAACGCTTTCCTCAGCGACTCCGCCGCTTAAGGTTGGTACCAATCTCGTTTCACTCGTCCTCCGCTTGCTTTCCAGATCTTGGGTCTTTAGTGTTCTTATTTCCTCTTTTTCTTTTGGTTTTCTTCTTACTCGTAGATCTTCGCGCGGGGTCCAAGTCTGGGATTGTTGTTTTTTCGCCTCTCCTTGCAATGTCTGACGAGGAATCCTCCTCTGCATCTTCTTCTTCCCTTTCTCTCAAGCGCCGTAGACCATCTCCCGGAGAATCCACGGCTTCAGATCCGATGGAGACCGATTCCGGCAACCAGCAGGGATCCGGTAGCCATCAAGAGTCCGGTGGCCACCTAGAATCCGGTAGCTTTAGCCAAGCTTCCGGTAGCGCAACCTCTAGCAGCTCCAGCCAATCTTCCGGCGAGGAGCCTTCCCCAATCACCCGCGGAGCCTGGATGGGTTCCAGCGTTACCGAGTTCGAAATCGATTGGTTATACCGATCTCGACGGATTCCGGAAGGAGTTTCTTGCCGGATCCCGGACGGCGAAATCGAGCCGGATCCTGAAGATGACGAATATGTTGTCTTTCTTGCTCACTTTGAGCGCGGCTTCGGCCTTCCTGCCTCCCCTTTTTTCCGGGAGTTTCTAGATTTTTACAAACTCCAACCTCACCACCTTCCTGGTAACGCCATCTTCTACCTCTCTTGCTACGCCACCTTCATGGAGGCCTATATCGGCATTCGTCCCACTCGTGAGACGTTTGCCCGCTTCTTTGCTCTTCGGATTAATTCCGTTCAGGGCAAGGATATTCCTAAACCCAAGCCCCCCGTTCAGTGCGGGTCTTGCATTATCGGCTCCCGTCAAGGGAGCCCCTTTTTAAGTTTTCCGGCCTCGAATCTTGCCGGTTGTGGCAAGGGACTTTCTTCTACGTGAAGAACACCGGCCGCGCCGATCTCATCGATCTTCCTCCCTTCGAAGCGGGGCCCCCCAGCAGGACCAACTGGAGCTACAACCCGAAGTCGGATCACGCTGAAACCAGCCGGGTGGTACGCTTCTTGGCCTCTTTGAAGAAGGAGACCAAGATCTGCTCGGATGATATCGTCCGCACTTTTGTTTCGCGCCGGGTGCTTCCTCTAAAGCGCCGCGCACATAGGATGAGCGAGATGTATGGCCCAGGCGATCCTACCAAGATCACAGGCCGTCCTCTTAGCAAAAGGGATGTTGTTCGCAAGGCTAAGCAGCATTTGCCAAACCGCTATGCCCTCCGATTGGGAATGGGGCCTCCTTCCCTCAACGACCGATAATCCTCCGACCCAAGAAGTAAGGGATTATGCGACTGGGGTTGTTTTTGGCCGGTAGCTTTCTGCTCTTGCTAATCTTACTTTTTCTTGTTTCAGGCCAAGGACCGCTTCCCCCTCATCGAAGCAGAGCGGCGTGGACCTTGCCGGCCTCGCGCCCTTGACTCCTTCGACCCGGATCCTTACATTTTCTGGAAGGACTTGAAGATGGGCAAGACTCCGGCAGCGCATCTTGGCCGGTCTCCGCCAAAGCCAACCGGGTCCGCTGACGACTTGACCACACTCGAGGTATCTTCTTTTCCGGTTTCTTTTACCTTCCGTTACCGCTTTCCTGTGAATTGCTTCTTAGCCAAACTTAACTCATAGATCCACGAGCGCGTGCCGCCCCTGCGCGCCGAGGCCGGCTCCGAGTTTGTGGACAAGCTCATGGCCCAGGGCCAAAAGAACAAGCAGCCGGCACCTGATGCCGGTACCAGCCAGGCCCGTCCCTCCAAGCGCTTCCGGACTGAGCCCGTGGGGGAGAAGCAGGTGGGCATGCGTCGCTACGGGCGCAAGGCGATGCCAACCTCTTCCGGGTAAGTTTTTATTTTCCGGCTTGCCTCTTTTTGCCAAGTTCTTTTTCCCGTTGCTTTCTTCCAACTGTCTTTCTTTCTTTTTCTCAGCCCTGCGCTCAAGCTTGGCCCAAGGCCATCGGGCTCTGAAGATTCCGCAAGGACTTCAACCCCTCCTCCTCGCTCGAGCCCGGCACCACCTGGTGCCGGCAACATTTCTGCCTCCCTCTCGGGGGGCACAACAAATTCGGGGCGTGCGGCCCCTTCATCATCAGATCACCGCACGGAGGAGGATCCTTCCTTCCCTCCAGAACACCAGGACACCGGCGCCAGCAACATCGGCGCCGGAGAAGAAGAAGCTGCCGGGCGGGCGGAGCCTCCTGCTCCTCCCGTCCTTGAAAAGACAACAACTTCCGCGCCGGAATCTTCCGCGCCGGAAGGTTCTAACCCGGGTGATGCGCCCAGCGCTCCTCCGTCTCCACGCTCCCTCCTGATGCCGCCGCCAGGTGCTCCTCGCGCCAAGCCCCTCGGGGCCGCTTCTACCGCGGCGCCGCCCAAGACCTCCAAGCTGATCAAGGGGAAGGCGACGGCCTCTTCCGGCGGCCAGCAGCCCTTGGTGCTGCACGTCGGCAAGGCCGCCAAAGATGCCGCCACGAAGGCCACCGGCCTCCTTGGCCGCATCACAGAGTTCAAGCGCCAAGGCCGAGACCTGGGGCACCTTCTGCCCTACGCCCAAAAGTGGAACGCCGCGGACATGACTCCGGCGACCCGCGGCCTGGGCAAGGACAGGCTGCCGGCTCCTGACCCTGTCGGGGACCGGTCTTCCGAGGAGCACTTTATGCGGCTTCGCAGCGCCGTTAAAGAGCTCGACAGCGCGTGGTACGACTCCACGAACAATCTGATGGTATGTTTTGCTAACTTGTCTCAATCTTTACCGGTTTCTTCGTTTCCGGTTTTGTTTTATCTTTTCTTTGGTTTCATGCCGGTTTCTCTCTTGTCTATCTTCCCAGTCCCCGAGTTTTGTGGTGAGAGCGCAGCTCTTAGTGCAAAACTTAACTTAAAAATTTAGCGTGAAACCGGCACTGCTAGTCCCCGAGTTTCGGGTTAAGAACCTTGTTCTTAGCGCAAAGCTTTACTAACCTCGTTTTCTTGAACAGCTCACGGCTGACGCTCGGAAGGCTCTCTTCGAGGAGCTTCTATGGGAGCATCGGGAGCTCGCTGAGGCACACGACAAGTGCCAAGGTAAATTTTTGTTTTGCCGGCATCTTCCTTACCGGAAACCTTTCCCTCCTAACATTTGCAATCTCTGCTTAATAGTGGTCCCGGAAGCTTCCATCGATGCTCTCAAGGAGCAGCTGGCCACCGCCCAATGTACGATTCCCTCCTTTTTCCTTTAAACTTGGTTTCTTTTCCATTTTTACTAGTATAATCTTGTTAACACTTCCTTTTCCGGTTATAGGGGAGAAGGACCAGCTCATCCGGCAGCACAAGGAGGAGCTGGACGCCCTCAAGACCAGCCACCGGGAGCTCAAGACCCAGCTCATCCAACTGGGGCTTGACCATGCCAAGGCCCTCGAAGCCGCTGCAGCTGATGCAGCGGCCAAGATGGAGGAGGCTGCGGAGGACGCCGGCAACGCCAACGTGGTGCTGCTGGCTGAGCTGGAGGAGGCGGCCAAGGCCCGGAAGGCTGCCGAGGAGAAGGCCGCGCGGCTGGAGGAGGAGCATAAGGAATGCGATCAGCTGATCCTGCAGACCGACACCCTCGCCCACCGTAAGTTCTTTTATTTTACACTTTAACTACTGCATATGAGCCTTTTTTCCTCCGACCCCATTTTCCTCCCGTTGTCTTTCCTTCCGGTCTCTTTTTCTTCCGGACTCTTTTCTTTCCGGTCTCTTTTCTTTCCGGTTTCTTTTCCTTGACCTTTTTCTTTCTTTACACAGGCCTCTTTCCGGACTCCCAGGGGTACGCTGTCAAGAAGGTGGACGCGCGCCGCAAGGACCAAGGCCGAGCGGATCTTAACGTGCCATGGACGCCCAACGACCATCTGGTCGCGCTTAACGCGCGGGTGTCCCATATGCGCGCCATAGACCGCAATTTATCGGACATCCCTGATGTAGCTACCCAGCTCTTCAGGACCTTATGGCCTGGCGAAGAGGTGCCGGACACCTTCTCCCTCATCAGCGATCGTCTTAAGGGTGGCGGCAGGAGGATCCGCGAGTGGCAGTGCTCTGCTGCCCGCGCCGGCGCGGACTCCGCCCTCCGCGTTGCCTGCTCCTGGTACCCGGAGCTTGATCTGGACGCCCTCACCGGCGTGCGTGAAGACGCAGAAACCGATCTGGACCCGATCCTTTCCGCTAAGCGGCAGGATCGCGCGTACCGCATTGCGGAGTATGCCGACATGCGCACCTTCATCCCTCCCCCTCCTGGCGTCAAGGACTATCTCGACGAGGAGGAGGATGAAGCCGAAGAGGAGCTCTTGGACGACGCTGATGCCGGCGATGCTCCTCCAGAAGCCCCCGCTGCGTGATGATTCTCTATGATATGTGTTCCTGCTGTGCCTGTTGGTCCTGTCTACTTTGAAACAATGTCTGTTAAATTCTGCCCCGGAATGCCGGGGTCTATGATGTAAGACTTTAAACTTGCTTTTGGTTGTGGTACAACATTTTCTGCCGGTAAGTTATACCGGTAGTTAATTATCTTAAGTTTGCTTTAGCACATTTGCTTTTGGTTTTGCTTTTATCCTGCACTGCAAAGATTTCCCAATTGTTTCCGCATCCAATTTGATGCATACTTGGTTCTTTTGCCTTGGCTCTGCCTGCCTTCTCTGGGCGTTCTTTGGCGTATGAGCACAAGGTTCTTTCACCAAACAAACATCTTCTTGAACTTAGAAATAACTTTGAAATTTTGCAAAAAACCGGTTTAACCGGGGTTAGTTAGATTTTTCGGATTGTTCTTTCCTGCTCTCCCTTTTCGCAGTTCATGTGCTTATCCCCTACCGGTTTATCTTGCTTGCCATGAAGCCGGTTTGCGGACAGCAGCAGAGTCGAAGACTCCGGTAGGATTTAGCACACTACTAAACCGGAAAGATAAAACATTCAATAAGCAACCGGTGAACTGAAAAAATAAACAAGTTACATGCAACCTTATTGGGGTAGTCCCCGAGATTCATTCAAGGTTCTGGCATCTTTTATTCATAGAATATAAGGTACAAAAAAGGAACTTCTTACACCACCACTTCAAGAGTAGAAAGGACGCAACAGAGCTACGTTCCATGGACGCTTGCTCTCCTCTCCGGACTTGTCCGCCTTTCCTTCCTTCCACTCCTGTGCATCAATTAGGTAGTATGCATCATTGTGAAGCACCTTGCTCACAATGAAGGGACCTTCCCAAGGTGGCAAGAGCTTATGTCGGCCTTCAGTGCGCTGCACTAGGCGAAGCACAAGATCTCCTTCCCGGAAAACTCTTGGATTGACTTTCCGGTCATGATAGCGTCTTAGGTTTTGCTGGTAAATGGCTGTTCTTGCCAAGGCTAGCTCTCTTGCTTCTTCCAGCAAATCCACATCGTTTTCTCTGGCCTCTTTGACCTCTTGCTCAGTATAGAGCTGCACTCTTGGTGAATCATGGATGATGTCGGTTGGTATGACCGCTTCTGCTCCATAGACCATGAAGAACGGAGTGTATCCGGTAGACCGGTTTGGGGTTGTTCTTATACTCCACGAGCATCGATGGTATCTCATCAAGCCAACACCCCGGTGCTTTTTCCACTTGCGTCAATGAGTCCGGGTTTGATACCGGATAGTACCAAAGCATTCATTCTTTCCACTTGGCCATTGCCTTGTGGGTGTGCCACCGAGCACAAATCCAACCGGATGTTCTTATCCTCACGGAACCTTTTGAACTCACCTTGAGCAAAGTTGGTTCCATTGTCGATGATGATGTCTGTGCGGGTATCCATACCGCAAGATGACATCTTTCAAGAATTTCACAGCTGTATGCCCATCACACTTTGCGATAGGTTTTACTTCTAGCCATTTAGTGAACTTATCCACCATGACCAAGATGTGAGTCATGCTGCTCCTTGCAGTCTTGAATGGGCCAACCATGTCAAGGCACCAAACGGCGAATGGCCATGTTAATGGTATTGTCTTTAAACCGGACGCTGGGGTATGATTTTGCTTGGCGTACCTCTGGCACCCGTTGCATTTTCTTACCAAATCCTCAGCGTTCTCCAAAGCAGTGGGCCAGTAAAACCCATGCCGAAACACTTTTGCTACTAGCGCCCTTGATGAGGCATGATGCCCACATTCTCCCTGGTGAATTTCCTCTAGCATCTCTTTTCCTTCTTCCGGTTCCACACATCTTTGAAGGACACCGGTAACGCTTCTCTTGTACGCTTCTCTTGCACCTTGCTGAACTTTACTCGAGTTTGCGGCCCTTTCATGATTGGGTCCACAACAAGAGCATATCCGCCCGGATTCGGCATGATTTTGGGGTGATCCTTGATCGACCAAGCAATTTCCTGGTTGGACCACTGCATGTATTTAGGCACTGCCGGCATCACAGCATTTACTTCCATGGAGCGGCGATGCATACTTTGCCTGTCTGTCGGCTCAGTAACAAAAACAACACAGCACAGATGCGGATCTTCGTAAACATTCCGGCCTAAAGGTGGCGGTGGAGGTAGCTGGTTATCATCTTGCTCCACCCGGTTAACCTGCTGGTACTGCTGCCGGTTTGGCTGCACTTGGTAAAGCGTTTGGCCCGGTAGCGGCGGTGGTGGCGGTAGCTGTTGCTGCCGCGGCATGTCCGGTGGTGGCATCATTGCATTGCCTCCTCGCCCTGGGGCATCTTTTACCGCCCCCTTTTCCATCAAGTACTTGGTCCAGGTACAATCCTTCGTCAGATGGTTTGACGGGTGTGCCGGATTCGGTGTGTGCCACCGGCACGGTTGGTCCATGGCTGCTTCCATGGTGTACTTTGCGGGTTCTTGCCAGTTTCTTTTCTGGACCCAGGGTTTCTTTTCCACCCACTGTTTCTTTGGACCCGCCCATGGCTGCGATCCGGTTCTCTGCCTCTGGCTGCCGCTGGCATCAGAGTTTTCTTGCACAGCAGCAACTTGCTGCGAGCCATACCTTCGATCCGGGAAATCTTCCCTCCTCTTGTTTTTCCGGTTGTACCGGTGTTGCTCTTGGCGTAGCTGTTCCGGTTCAGGTTGCACTGCCGGCTGCGTTGGGTCTCCCAACGCATAGTTATCCGCCACACGTATCATCTCTGCCAACGTTGTCGGCATGTTCCGCTGCAGCTTTTGTCACAACGGCGAACCTCTTTTGCACCCACTGCTAAACCAAGCAATGGCCTGTGCCTCGATTACCCCTTCACAAGAGTTTCTTGTGGTGTTCCACCGGGCCAGATAATCCCGGTCTGTTTCGTTCGGGCGTTGCACGCACAGAGCAAGTTGCTGCGGCCTGTTTGGCCTCTGGTAGGTACTGCTGAAATTGCTCACAAAAGCCTCCTCAAAATCCAGCCAGCCATTTATGCTTCCTGCCGGCAAGTTGTTCAGCCAGATTCTTGCCGGTCCAACCAGAAACGATGGTATGATCCTCACGGCCCAACGCCGGTTTCCTCCTCCTGCTACGGTTCTTCCACCGCCTGCGACGTATACCGCGGTCACGTAATCCGCAAGCCAATCTTCCGGCTTCGTAGTGCCATCGTATGTTTTTGTGTCACGGGGCAACGTGAAGTTGCGAACTGGTGGTTTTTCTCTCATGATTCTTGGGCCAAAGCACTTTGGACCTGGAGGACCTTCCTCCTCGATCATTTCTGACAAGTACACTCTATCTAGACGGTGCCTCGCATCCCGTTCCGGTAGGTATCTCTCTCCCAAGCGTTCCCCCAAAGGGTTCCGGTATGCTGCCGGTCTGTTAGAATCGGCCTCATCGTAACGTTCTGGTGCCGCGGCCCTTGCCTGCCGGTACCTTGGTGGAGGCATCTCCTCCTCATCATCATCATACGCTGCCCCTGCAGCCGGATAGTTTTGCCCGGTTTCATGTCTACCGGCATGATTGTTTCCGGCATAGCCTTCCTTGGCGTAGCCTCGTTCTGCCCCTTGGCTTTTTCTACCGGCATCGTGTTGCCCGGCTTTTTGTTTACCGGCAAGGACCGGATCATACACGATCATCCGCCGTGCGTTTACTTCTTTTTCTTTTCTTCCGTCCGGATGGGGGACGAGGCCTGCCCATGGGACTTGCTTCCGGCATTCTTTGTTGAACGCGCGGATTTCGAGGCTATAGCCTTGTTCGAGCTTAGCCGATTGCTCGGCGTTCGCTGCTCTACGGTATCTAGCAGCTCTCGACACGCTCTTGTTGCTTTGCCGCAGCCTCTCCGGTAAGCGAATCACACAGATCTACGGCAGCCTTAGCAGCTTTTATGGTTTTATCCGGACTGCTGTACTTAGGTTTCTCTACAATGCTAACAGATGCAGAGGTACTCTTGCCGGTAAGAACTTCCTTACGCAAATCCCGATCTAGATTGCGAGCCTTAAGCCGGTTTTCCGGTATCCTAGCAGCATGAGCGCTAACAGAAGCAAGGCCATGGGCAGCGTTATACTCACGTACGGTTAGGTTCAGCTCGCGCTGCGCCTTGACGACGTCTTTGCCGCTCTCGAGTATCCTCCGGCGCTGCGCCTCCAGCCTCCGCTCGAGCCGCTGCCGGGTCGATGTTCTGCGCGATGGGGGTTGCCAGCGCGTTCATCGCCGTTTGGAGAGGCGTTGCCGGTGGCGCGGAAGATGCTCCCGCCGCGCCTGCGTCGCGCTCCAGCGGTGGCTTAGCCGCACGGGTTGAAACCGCGCGACCAGCACCTTCAGCCGCAACCTCCTTTCCTGCACCAGCCACACCGGTCATCATTACCTCGACGCTGCCGGCGGCGCGACCAGCACAGAGCCATCTTGGTGGGTCCGGTGCCACCAGCACCGGCGAGAGGCGCCGGCGCACGGGGACGGTGCCGAAGTAGATGCGGTGGCTGCCGACTCGATGATGCGGCCGTTCTTGGGGAAGATGTCGCCGTTGGCGAAGCAGCCCGCGTTGTCGTTGCTCGAAGTCGATGGAGTAGAAGCTCCGGACGAGCGCGGACACCGTCCGCTCGCCGGCGAACTCGAGGAGGCCCGCCCGAATGTGTATTCCGAGCATGCGCCACTTCATGCCCCACGGTGGGCGCCAACCGTCGTCGTGGTGAACGAGCGGATGCCATAGGATGGCTTAAGTTGGGGCCGAATGGACGTATGAGGATTCGGGGAGGGTTTGCGATTAGGTGGGAAGAACTTCCGGATGCTTTCCTCAAGAACACAACCAAAGGCCGGTATACAAGAAGAGAGACAAGAGGAAGAACTCTTTACTAGATCGCTTGCTTCATTGATCTCAACATGGTTACAAGTTTCTCAGTACACTGATCTCTCTGTGGTCTCGCGCCTGTAGGAGGCAGTGCCCCCTCTCCTTATATAGGGGAGAGGGTGGCTTACATCGGAAGAAACCCTAATGGCATCTTTGACTAGACAAACTACTTTACAAAGCTACTTTAATCATAGATGACACCGGAGTCCTCTTTAATCGTGGCGCCGACATCCTCCGGCTTCTTTGACCGTCACCCTTCTCTTTATCGTCAGCCCTTCGTCTAAAGTTACTTTGCTTAGCTCATCTTTGTCTTCTAGCTCCGGAGAGAATCTTTGACCGAGTCCCGCCGACGGGCTCTCCTTTCCGGTATCTTCTTTACCGGGTTCCGGTATACCCCTGCGGGGGATACCGGCTTAGCTCCACTTAGCTAAACTCTTGTCCTTAGGTTCCGGCACGAACATTAAACCGGTATCTTGATGGCACAAGCCATCCGGTTTGGCATGCCTTTGGCATACCGGGGGTCATCCCCCCAACATTTATAGCCACCCATTTACGCAGTGGTGTTTGGTGTAATCAAAGTACCTTTCCAGTATAAGTGATTTATATGATCTCATGGTCATAAGGACTAGGTAACTATGTAATGAAAGCTTATAGCAAATAACCTAATGACGAGATCTTATGCTACGCTTAATTGGGTGTGTCCATTACATCATTCATACAATGACATAACCTTGTTATTAATGACATCCAATGTTCATGATTATGAAACTAATCATCCATTAATCAACAAGCTAGTTAAGAGGCATACTAGGGACTCTTTGTTGTTTACATATCACACATGTACCAATGTTTCGGTTAATACAATTATAGCATGGTATATAAACATTTATCATAAACATAAAGATATATAATAACCACTTTTATTATTGCCTCTTGGGCATATCTCCAACAGTCTCCCACTTGCACTAGAGTCAATAATCTAGATTACATTGTAAGGAACCTAACACCCATGGCATTCCGGTGTTGGTCATGCTTTGCCCTAGGGAGAGCTTTAGTCAACGGATCTGCTACATTCGGATCCGTGTGTACTTTGCAAATCTTTACTTCTCCATCTTCGATGTACTCGCGAATCGAGTGGTAGCGCAGCTTGATATGCTTCAGCCTCTTGTGTGACCTTGGTTCTGGTGCATTGGCGATGGCACCCATGTTGTCACGAGTATATGACTAGTGGGTCCAATGCACTAGGAACCACACCGAGCTCTACAATGAACCTCTTCATCCATACCGCTTCTGATGAAGCCTCTGAAGCCGCTATGTACTCCGATTCCGTTGAAGACTTCGCCACCGTGCACTGCTTCGAGCTTGCCCAGCTTACTGCAGCACCATTCAATATAAACACGTACCCAGATTGTGACTTAGAGTCATCAGGATCAGTGTTCCAACTTGCATCGGTGTAACTTGTTACAACGAGCTCTTGGTCACCTCCATAACAAAGAAACATATCCTTAGTTCTTTTCAAGTACTTCGGGATATTCTTGACCGCTGTCCAGGTGCTCCATTCCTGGATCACTTTGATATCCGCTAGTCAAACTAACGGCATGCGCTATATCCGGTCTTGTACATAGCATGGCATACATAATAGAGCCTACTGCCGAAGCATAGGGGATCTGATTCATCCTTTCTCTTTCTTCTGCCGTAGCCGGTCCTTGAGTCTTACTCAAGACCTTGCCTGGTAACATAGGTAAAAACCCTTTCTTACTTTCGTCCATTTTAAACTTCTTTAGAATCTTGTCCAGGTATGTACTCTGTGATAGCCCTATTAGGCGTCTTGATCTATCTCTATAAATCTTGATGCCTAATATATATGATGCTTCACCAAGGTCTTTCATTGAAAAACTGTTATTCAAATAACCTTTTACACTTCTTAATAGTTCTATATCATTCCCAATCAATAATATGTCATCTACATATAATATCGGGAATGCTACGGAGCTCCCACTCACTTTCTTGTAAATACGAGGCCTCTCCATGACACTTGTATAAACCCGAAGTCTTTGATCACCTTATCAAAGCGTCGGTTCCAACTTCTTGATGCTTGCTTCGGTCCATAGATTGAACGCTGAAGTTTGCATACTTTGTCGGCATTTTTAGGATCGACAAAACCTTTGGGTTGTACCATATACAACTCTTCCTCAATGTCTCCATTAAGGAACGCCGTTTTGACATCCATCCGCCAAATCTCATAATCGAAAAATGCAGCTATTGCTAACAAAATCCTCACAGATTTTAGCTTCGCTACGGGTGAGAAAGTCTCATCGTAGTCAACTCCTTGAATTTGTCGGAAACCCTTTGCGACAAGTCGAGCTTTATAGACGAGTAATATTACCATCGGCATCTGTTTTTCTTTTGAAGATCCATTTATTCTCGACGGCCTTTCGGCTATCGGGTAAGTCTACCAAAGTCCATACTTTGTTATCATACATGGATCCCATTTCGGATTTCATGGCTTCTTGCCATTTGTTGGAATCCGGGCTCATCATCGCTTCTTCATACGTCGCAGGGTCCTCATCATTGTTATCTACAATCATGACATTTAGACAAGGATCATACCAATCGGGAGTGGCACGTTCCCTTGTCGATCTGCGAGGTTCAGTAGTTTCCTCGTTCGAAGTTTCATGATCATTATCATTAGCTTCCTCTGTTGCCGGTGTAGGTGGTACAGGTACAACTTCCGGTACTGCGCTACTCTGATCAACGAGTATAGATTCATCAATCTTCTCGAGTTCTACTTTTCTTCCAGTCACTTCTTTAGTGAGAAATTCTTTCTCAAGAAAGGTTCCGTTCTTAGCAACAAAGATTTTGCCTTCGGATCTGTGATAGAAAGTGTACCCTATAGTTTCCTTAGGGTATCCTATGAAGACGCATTTCTCCGCTTTGGGTTCTAGCTTGTCCGGTTGTAACTTTTTTACATAGGCTTCGCAACCCCAAACTTTAAGGAACGACGAGCTTAGGTTTCTTATTAAACCATAATTCATACGGTGTCGTTTCTACGGATTTTGATGGTGCTCTATTTAAAGTGAATGCGGCTGTCTCTAATGCATAACTCCAAAATGATAACGGTAAATCGGTAAGAGACATCATAGAACGAACCATATCTAAGAGAGTTCGATTACGATGTTCGGACACACCGTTTCGTTGTGGTGTTCCCGGCGGTGTCAATTGTGAAAGTATTCCGCATTTCTTTAAATGCATGCCAAACTCATAACTCAGATATTCACCTCCACGATCTGATCGTAGAAATTTGATCTTCTTGTTACGTTGATTTTCTACTTCACTTTGGAATTCCTTAAACTTCTCAAAAGTTTCGGATTTATGTTTCATGAAATAGATATACCCATATCTACTCGGATCATCCGTGAAGGTTAGAACATAACGATAACCACCGCGCGATGCTACACTCATTGGTCCGCACACATCGGTATGTATGATTTCCAATAAGTCAGTAGCTCGCTCCATCATACCAGAAAATGGAGTCTTAGTCATTTTTCCCATTAGACATGCTTCGCATCTATCAAGTGATTCAAAGTCAAGTGATTCAAGTAATCCCTCAGTATGGAGTTTCTTCATGCGTTTCACTCCAATATGACCAAGACGACAGTGCCACATATAAGTAGAATTATCATTCAATTTAATTCGCTTAGCATCAATGTTATGTATATGCGTATCACTACTATCGAGATCTAATAGAAATAAGCCATTCTTTTGTGGTGCTCGACCATAAAAGATATTATTCATAAAAATAGAACAACCATTATTCTCGAGACTTGAATGAATAACCGTCTTGCATTAAACAAGATCCGGATATAATGTTCATGCTTAACGCAGGTACATAATAACAATTATTTAGGCTTAAAACTAATCCCGAAGGTAGATGTAGAGGAAGTGTGCCGATTGCGATCACATTGACCTTGGATCCGTTTCCAACGCGCATCGTCACTTCATCCTTCGAGTAGTTGTCGTTTATTCTTTAGTTCCTGTTTCGAGTTACAAATATGAGCAACCGAACCGAGTATCAAATACCCGGTACTAGAACGAGAACTAGTGAGATAAACATCTATAACATGTATATCAGATATACCTTCTTTCTTCTTCTTGACAAGGCCGCTCTTCAGATCCGCTAAATACTTGGAGCAATTATGCTTCCAGTGTCCCTTCTCTTTGCAGTAATAACACTCAGCATCAGGCTTAGGGCCGTTCTTAGGTTTCATAGGAGGCGTGGCAGCTTTCTTGCCACCCTTCTTGAATTTTCCCTTAGACTTGCCCTGTTTCTTGAAACTGGTGGTCTTGTTGACCATCAACACTTGGTGCTCTTTCTTGATCTCAATCTCAGCAGCTTTTAACATGCCAAAGAGTTCAGGTAACTCCTTGTTCATGTTCCGCATATTGTAGTTCATCACAAAGTTCTTGTAACTTGGTGGCGGTGATTGAAGGACACGATTAATCCCCGATCTGTTAGGAATCACTATTCCCAAGTCACCGAGTTTCTTCGCATGCCCGGTCATGGCGAGCATGTGCTCACTAATGGAGCTGCCTTCTTCCATCATACAGTCTGAAGAAATGTTTCGATGCTTCATAGCATTCCACGGCCGCATGAGTCTCAAAAATAGCTTTCAGCTCATTCATCAACTCATGAGGATCGTGGTGCTCAAAACGTTTTTGAAGATCGGATTCCGGATCGCACGGGATGGCACACTCGAACTTGAGCGTACCGAGTTTTCCGAGTCTCGTAAACAGCTTTTACTTCATCGGTTTCGGTTTCGCGGGAGGGTCACCTAGCGGTGCATCAAGCACATATTGCAGATTTCCGCCGGAGAGGAAGATCCTCACATGACGGAACCGATCGGTGAAGTTGCTACCGTTGCTCTTAAGCTTTTCTTTCTCTAGGAACTGGTTAAAATTGATTGAGGACGCCATCTCTACAACATATATTTGCAATAGTTTAGACTAAGTTTATGACAAATTGAGTTCAAATTTTAATTCAACATAATTAAAAATCTAGGTGAACTCCCACTCAAAACAATATCCCTCGCATTGTCTTAGTGATCACATGAACCAAATCCACCGCACCTAAAACCCGATCATCACGAGAAAAGGTGTGATTTCAATGGCGAACACTCAAAGTGTTCATCATATCAATCATATGATTCATGCTCTACCTTTCGGTATCATGTGTTCCGAGACCATGTCTGTACATGCTAGGCTCGTCAAGGCCACCTTAGTATCCGCATGTGCAAAACTGTCTTGCACCCGTTGTATGTACTTATCGAATCTATCACACCCGATCATCACGAGATGCTTCGAAACGACAAGACTTGATAACGGTGCTACTAAGGATGAACACTTTATTATCTTGAGATTTAAGTGAGGGATCATCTTATAATGCTACCGTCGCGATCTAAGCAAAATAAGATGCATAAAAGGATTAACATCACATGCGGTTCATATGTGATATGATATGGCCCTTTTGTCTTTGCGCCTTTGATCTTCATCTCCAAAGCACGGACATGATCTCCATCATCTTCGGGCATGATCTCCATCATCGTCGGCGAAGCACCAAGGTCAATGGCGCCGTCTTCATGATTGTCCTCCATGTAGCAACTATTACAACTACTTTGAAAAACTACTCAACATGAAATTTAAAGACAACCATAAGGCTCCTGCCGGTTGCCACAATACAATAATGATCATCTCATACATATTCATCATCACATTATGGCCATATCACATCACCAAACCACTGCAAAAACAAGTTAGACGCTCTCTAATTTGGTTTGCATATTTTACGTGGTTTAGGGTTTTCGATATAGATCTAATCTACCTACGAACATGAACCACAACGTTGATACTAATGTTGTCAATAGAAGAGTAAATTGAATCTTTACTATAGTAGGAGAGACAGACACCCGCAAAGCCTCTTATGCAATACAAGTTGCATGTCGAACGAGGAACAAGTCTCATGAACGCGGTCATGTAAAGTTAGTCCGAGCCGCTTCATCCCACTATGCCATAAAGATGCAAAGTACTCAACTAAAGATAACAAGAGCATCAACGCCCACAAACCATTGTGTTCTACTCGTGCAACCATCTATGCATAGACACGGCTCGATACCACTTGTTGGATAACGTTGCATAGAAAACAAAAAATTTCCTACCGCGAACACGCAATCCAAGCCAAGATGCAATCTAGAAGACGGTAGCAACGAGGGGGTATCGAGTCTCACCCTTGAAGAGATTCCAAAGCCTACAAGATGAGGCTCTTGTTGCTGCGGTAGACGTTCACTTGCCGCTTGCAAAAGCGCGTAGAAGATCTTGATCACGATCGGTTCCGGCGCCACGAACGGGCATCACCTCCGTACTCGGTCACACGTTCGGTTGTTGATGAAGACGACGTCCACCTCCCGTTCCGGCGGGCAGCGGAAGTAGTAGCTCCTCTTGAATCCGACGAGCACGACGGCGTGGTGTCGGTGGCGGTGGAGAACTCCGGCGGAGCTTCGCTAAAGCACGCGGGAGCTATGGAGGAGAGGGGGCGGCTAGGGTTTGGGAGGGTGGCCGGCCACTCAAGGGGGCGGCCGGGTTGTGGCTTTGGTGTGGCCGGCCCCCTCCCCTATGCCCCTAATTATATAGGTGGATCCCCAAGAGTTGGTCTCCAAGTCTTCGAATAAGACCCGAACCAAAAACCTTCCATAGAGAGGGGAAACCTAGCCTAGCTAGGACTCCCACCAAGGTGGGAGTTCCACCTCCCATATGGGGGGTGGCCGGCCCCCTAAGGGGAGTCCACTTGGGACTCCTCCCCCACTAGGGTTGGCCGGCCATGGAGGTGGAGTCCCATGTGGACTCCACCTTTCTTGGTGGTTTCTTCCGGACTTTTCTAGAACCTTCTAGAACCTTCCATAGAACCTTCCGCGACATTTTATTCACATAAAATGACATCCTATATATGAATCTTATTCTCCGGACCATTCCGGAACTCCTCGTGATGTCCGGGATCTCATCCGGGACTCCGAACAAATATTCGAACTCCATTCCATATTCAAATACTACCATTTCAACATCCAACTTTAAGTGTGTCACCCTACGGTTCGTGAACTATGCGGACATGGTTGAGTACTCACTCCGACCAATAACCAATAGCGGGATCCGGAGATCCATAATGGCTCCCACATATTCAACGATGACTTTAGTGATCGAATGAACCATTCACATACAATACCAATTCCCTTTGTCTCGCGATATTTTACTTGTCCGAGGTTTGATCTTCGGTATCACTCTATACCTTGTTCAACCTCGTCTCCTGACAAGTACTCTTTACTCATACCGTGGTATGTGGTCTCTTATGAACTTATTCATATGCTTGCAAGACATTTAGATGACATTCCACCGAGAGGGCCCAGAGTATATCTATCCGTCATCGGGATGGACAAATCCCACTGTTGATCCATATGCCTCAACTCATACTTTCCGGATACTTAATCCCACCTTTATAGCCACCCATTTACGCAGTGGTGTTTGGTGTAATCAAAGTACCTTTCCAGTATAAGTGATTTATATGATCTCATGGTTATAAGGACTAGGTAACTATGTAATGAAAGCTTATAGCAAATAACTTAATGACGAGATCTTATGCTACGCTTAATTGGGTGTGTCCATTACATCATTCATACAATGACATAACCTTGTTATTAATAACATCCAATGTTCATGATTATGAAACTAATCATCCATTAATCAACAAGCTAGTTAAGAGGCATACTAGGGACTCTTTGTTGTTTACATATCACACATGTACCAATGTTTCGGTTAATACAATTATAGCATGGTATATAAACATTTATCATAAACATAAAGATATATAATAACCACTTTTATTATTGCCTCTTGGGCATATCTCCAACGAGTTGACGACGCTCGCTGGCTCATGGGTCCCCGATGTCGGCCTCCACGTACAAGAAACATGTGATATCTTGATTATTTTCCAGACAATAAACAGTGTATTTCGCTGTGAGCTATTGCAAACGGATAAATTAAATCTTCATTTTTACATAAACAAACTTATATGTTGAGTGTCCTTGTTTTTTGTTTTTGCGAAGCATAGGACTTTCCTGTTTTTTTTTGAGAAAAAACCGAACTTTCCTGTTTTGGAGTGGGCTGAAATTGTACGAGTCAAAAGGCCCAGCAGGATAGTTCGAAGGCCCAGATGTCCAGATGCAGCCCAATTGAAATCTTTCTTTTCTTGGATTTTTTTCACCCCCGATTTACGGCTACTTCATTTTTCTTTTGGTCCTGTGCAAAATGGGTCCCACATGTCATCCTCTATGTACGGTAAATTTCTTTTCTTGGATTATTTTCGGGTCTCGATATTTGGTCACCTGCCTTTTTCTTTCGATCTCATGCCGCCTTTGAAACGTTGAGGAAGGCTGCTGGCGCTTGGGTCCCGCATGTCATCCTCTATGAACAATAAAAGTTTCCTTTCTTGGAGTTATTTTTGACCCCTAATTTACTGGCTACTTCCTTTTTCTTTTGATCCCCTGCCGCCTTTGAAACGTTGAAAACTTTCTTTTCTTTGATTATTTTTGGCACCTCATATTTGGTCACTTGCCTTTTTCTTTCGATCCCCTGCCGCCTCTCAAACGGTGATACAGCTGCTGCAAAATGGGACCCGCATGTCATCCTCTATGTACTATAAAACTTTCTTTTCTTGGATTTTTTTTGGCTCCTGATATTTGGTCACTTGCCTTTTTTCTTTCGACCTCCTGCCGCATCTCAAACGGTGATACCGCTGCTTGCTAAATGGGACCCGCATGTCATCCTCTATGTACAATAAAGTTTCTTTTCTTGGATTATTTTTGGCTCCCGATATTTGGTCACTTGCCTTTTTCTTTCGATCCCATGCCGCCTTTGAAACGTTGAGGAAGCTGCTGGCTCATGGGTCCCGCATGTCATCCTCTATGAACAATAAAAGTTTCCATTGTTGGAGTTATTTTTTACCCCTAATTTCTGGCTACTTCCTTTTTCTTTTGATCCCCTGCCGCCTTTGAACGTTGAAGAATCTGCTCGCTAATGGGTCCCACATGTCGGCCTCTATGGACGATAAACCTTTCTTTTCTTGGAGTTATTTTGACCCCTAATTTCCGGCTATTTTGCCTTTTTTTTGGATCCCGTGCTGCCTTGGAAACGTTGAGGATGCTGCTGCCACATGGGTCCCGCATGTCATCCTCTCAGAACGATAAATGTTTCTTTTCTTCGATTTTTTTACCAACTGATTTTTGATTTATTTTTTCTTTCGATCCCCTGCCGCCTTTAAAACTTTGACGACGCTCGCTGGCTCATGGGTCCCGATGTCGGCCTCCCCGTACAAGAAACATGTGATATCTTGATTATTTTGCGGACAATAAAAAGTGTATTTCGCTCTGAGCTATTGCAAACGGATAAATTAAATCTTTATTTTTACATAAACGAACTAATATGAATCTCCTTGTTTTTGTTTTGTTTTTGCGAAGCATAGGACTTTCTTGTTTTGGAGTGGGCTGAAATTGTACGAGTCAAAAGACGTCCAGCAGGTTAGAAGGCCCAGATGGCCAGGCAGCCCCAATTTATATCTTCCTTATCTTGGATTATTTTTTGATCAAAAGGCCCAGCAGGGGTACATCCTTTTTCTTTTGGTCCTGTGTGCCTTGGAAACGTTGAGGACGCTGCTGCCTCATGGGACCCGCATGTCATCCTCTATGAACTATGAACTCTAAAAGTTTCTTTTTTCTTGGATTTTTTTTCACCCTCTGATTTTTGGCTATTTCCTTTTTCTTTTGTTCCCCTGCCGCCTTGGGACCCGTATGTCATCCTCTATGTACAAAAAACTTTCTTTTCTTGGAGTTTTATTCCCCCTAATTTCGGGCTACTTTCGTTTTCTTTTGATCTCAAGCCGCATTTGAAACGTTGAGACCGCTGCTGCAAAATGGGACCCACATGTCATCCTCTATGTAAAATAAAAGTTTCTTTTCTTGGATTATTTTTCACGCTCTGATTTTTGGCTATTTCCTTTTTCTTTCGATCCCCTGCTGCTTGGAAACGTTGAGGATGCTGCTGCCTCATGGCTCCCACATGTCATCCACTATGAACAATAAAAGTTTCTTTTCTTCGATTTTTTTCACCCTCTGCTTTTTGGCTATTTCCTTTTCATTTGATCCCCTGCCGCCTTGGAAACGTTGAGGATGCTTGCAGCGTCATGGGACCCGCATGTCATACTCTATGTACAATAAAAGTTTCTTTTCTAGGTTTTTGGCTCCTGATATTTGGTCACTTGCCTTTTTCTTTCAATCTCATGCCGACTCTCAAAGGTACAATAAAAGTTTCTTTTCTTGGATTATTTTTGGCTCCCGATATTTGGTCACTTGCCTTTTTCTTTCGATCTCATGCCGTCTTTGAAACGTTCAGACCGCTGCTACAACATGGGACCCTATGTCATCCTCTATGTACAATGAAAGTTTCTTTTCATGGATTATTTTTTGCTCCTGATATTTGGTCACTTTCCTTTTTCTTTCGATCTCATGCCGCCTCGGCCCTCTGAAACGACGAGTAAGTTGTTGGCTCATGGGACCCGCATGTCATCCTCTATGTACAATAAAGTTTTTTTCTTGGATTTTTTACCCCCGATTTTTGGTCACTTGCCTTTTTCTTTCGATCCTGTGCCGCCTTTGAAATTGTGGACGCTGCTGGCTCATGGGTCCCACATGCCAGCCTCTATGAACAATAATATTTCTTTTCTTGGATTTTTTTACCCCTGATTTCTGGCTATTTGCCTTTTTCTTTGGATCCCCGACCGCCTTTGAAACGATGAGGACGCTGCTGGCGCATAGCTCCCACATGTCAGCCTCTAAGAACAATAAACATTTCTTTTCTTGGATTTATTGTTGACCCCTAATTAATGGCTACTTCGCTTTTTTTCGATCCCCGGCCGCCTTAGAAACGTTGAGGACGCTGCTGGCTCATGGGTCCCATATGATAGCCTCTATGAAAAGTAAAACATTTACTTTCTTGGATTTATTTTTGACACCTAATTAATGACTACTTGGTTCTTTTCTTTTGATCCCGTGACGCCTTTGAAACGTTGAGGGCCCTGCTGGCTCATGGGTCCAACATGTCAGCCTCTATGAACAATAAGAGTTTCTATTGTTGCATTTATTTTTGACCCCTAATTTCTGGCTATTTGCCTTTTTTCCATTGCCTGCCACCTTAGAAACGTTGAGGACGCTGCTGGCTGGGTCCCACATGTCAGCCTCTTTGTACGATAAAAGTTTCCTTTGCTGGATTTATTTTTGACCCCTAATTTCTGGCTATTTGCCTTTTTCTTTCGAACTCCACCGCCTTTGAAACGTTGATGACGCTGCTGCAAACTGGGTACAATATGTCAGCCTCTTTGTGCGATAAACCTTTCCTTTCTTGGATTTTTGGACACCTGATTTCGAGCTACTTGCCTTTTTCTTTCGATCTCCTGCCCCCTTTGAGAAACGTCGAGAACGATGCTGGTTCGTGGGTCCCACATGTCATCCTCTCTGAATGATAAATGTTGAGGCCGCGGCTGCAAGATACGTCCCACATGTCAGCCTGACTGTTGAATAAACGTTTCCTTTCTCGAATTTATATTTGACCCCTGATTTTTGGCTACTTTGCCGTTTCTTTCGATCCCCTGCATGTCTGCTACTCCACCGAAAAACAGACCGGCATGTATTCATCACAATACCGGTAGCTAATTTAGGAAAAATGTGTTCATCACGGGATTCAAACAAAGATCTTCATCTCTGCTAAATTTTGATTTCACCAAAAACCGAACGGCGTGTGTTCATGACTTTAAGTTCACAAACACTATGGTTTCTCTATAAAATAAGGTCACCATCCGTTCCTTTATTGAAGGCATTTGCGAAAAGTGTCTTTGAATAATGGGCACTGATTTAAAAAAAATCAAATATCATACATATTTGTTTCAAAAAAATCTGAAAATGAATGTAGACATAATAAATAAAGTAACCTACAAGCGTGTAAAATTTTAATATGACATTCTTTATATTGTAGACTACACAAAAAAGACAAAATCTGTTGAAATTTGGAGATTTGAAATATGCATACCCGGATCCACACGTTTGTTACTTTTGTGTAGCCCAGAATTTTTTGTATTTGAAACTGAAATTTTGCACGTTTATGGGACAATTCATTAGCTACTCCATGATTTTTTTTCTAATTTTTTGAACAAATAAATATATTTTTATTTTTTCTAAAATAGCAGGAGCACTGGTGCCCAAGAGCACCAAATCTCTTAATAGGCATTTGCGCCTAATAGCGTGAGCTTAGCTAATTTTTGAAGAAAAAAAGATGTCCATTGTGGTATTCAGGACAAAGATCTTCATGTCTGCTATTGCACCAAACAACAAACCAGCATGTATTCATCACAATACGGGTAGCTAATTTGTGAAAAATATGTTCAGCACGGGATTCAAACAAAGATCTTCATCTCTGCAAAATTTTGATTTCAGCAAAAACCGAACAGCGAATGTTCATGAGGTTAAGTTCACGAACACTATGTTTTCTCTATAAAATAAGGTCACCATCTGTCTCTTATTTCTCAAGGAAAAACAGGTGGAAGTGTTGGGACGAACCACATGGGTGCTTCGGCTCTATGTTCAATCTTCTCTTTTTTGTACTGCAATCTTGAGCCTATGGCAGGACCTCCATTGACGTGCATTCTGCACCAATTTGGCCTTGGACGTATCCATGTATCACGGGCGCGATTGTGGGTAGCAAAGACACAGTCAGGGTTTGAACAATTGGAAATCTGGTTCTGCAGCCTCTGCGTCGATTGGCGGGGGTAGCATGAAAATTGGGTGATTGAGTCCAAGAAATAAAGAACGCCCCTTCAAATTGTTCAATCTTTCCCACCTTGCCTCTTCTACGGGGTCCAAGGTATGGGCAGATCTCAAGAAAACGTAGCACCGTACCAAAGGATAAGACCTCAGCTTGTTACCCATATGTAATATTGGAGGACCGAGGATGGGCCGATAACCTTTAACCTGAATCCACGCGAGATCAGATTCACCAGTAATGGACTCTGCTCTCATTGGTGCCAGGAACCAAGTGCGCTGGTCAGAAAATCCAAGAAATACATCTTCATCTTCATAATTATGATTATCACCATCATCATCTAATTCTTCATCATCTAATTCTTCATCATCGAATTCGTCTTCTTCTAATTCTTCTTCTTCTAATTCTTCTTCATCGGCATCATTATCTTCATCGGCACCTCCATCGCCTTGAGCCACATTTGCTTCATCATCTTCCATGACGAGCATCTCCCTCGATTTGAGCGAAAATTGCAGCCACTTCGCTTCTTCATCTTCAATGACAGGGCGTCAATGAGACGCGGGGCTGCATGTGTCCCTGCAATGCACAAAGATCAACCACAATGCAGCAAGTAGGAACTACACTGAAAATTATCTCTTCTCTTCTATCTTCTATTTTCTACTACTATAAGGCACCAGTTGACGAGGGATCACCTCGGAAATGCCTACGTATTGTAGACTAGGGTTTCGGGAGAGAGCGACGATGGAGATTCCGGGGACGAGATTAGGCACACGACGTACCCAGCTTCGGGTCCCCTCGGTGGAGGATCCCTACGTGCTGCTAGCAATCCAGTATATGATCATAGATGTGTTTACAGGGTGCCGCCGTAGGCGGAGCTATGTTGTCTATCTATTGTCTCTCAGTTGGCCTCTTTATTTCGGGTGCCCTGGCTAGCTTTATATATGCAACCAGCCTAAGGTTTTACAAGAGTCCTAGTCGACTACTTCTTCGGGTTGCCTTGTTGGGCCTTCTCCATATTTGGTCTTCTCCATATTGGGCCGAGCCAGGTATACTAATAATGGGTACCTGAAGGGTATGCCCATGTCAGTAGCCCCCGAGTTTATAGGGAAGTCGAAGACTTGCGTTGAAACTCCAAGCATAACCATCTCCAGAATCGAAGAAAATACAAGGCGAGGTCCATGTCGTAGATCATGTGTAGCGTAGATGATGTCGACGATTCTTGAAATTATCGGGTGCGCGGCAGCGCTCCCGATGGGAGTAGCCCCCGAGTCTATGGGCAAGTGCTTGCACTTGGGCATAGACTCAAGTTGTACTACTCGATGAAGAATTTGATCGTACTTCGGGCGCAGCCCCTTTTTTTATCGACTCCTGTTAGAGGACTTAATGAAATCCAGCACTCCCGATGGGAGTAGGCTCCACTCGAGTCGTAGAATCGAGTTGAGTCTACAAACCTTGATTGTCGTAGATGTTGCCGAAGTTTATTTTCTATCGGGTGCGCGACCAGCGCTCCCGATGGGAGTAGCCCCCGAGGCTACAGCCAAGTGTTTGCACTTGGGTGTAGGCTCAACTTGCTTGTAGTTGACTCCACAATTTTTCCTCTTTCTTGTATCTTATCGGGAGGGTGAACAATACTCTCGATAAGAGTAGCCCCCAGCCTATGAGCAGGTGCTTGCACCTAGGCATAGGCTCAAGTTGTACTACTCGATAAACAACTTGGCGCAGCCCTCTCTTTTATCGACTCCGGGCCGTTGCTATTTTTATTTGACATCCATATCTATATTGTACATGGATAATGGTAATTGGGGCTAGTTCATCCGACGGATCGGGTACTAGTTAAGCTGCTCTAGTGGCAATCCGCAAAAACCTACTTCAAGATCACGTCCCTGGACATGATCTCGGGATACTGGTGCAAACTTCGACGGGTGCCGCTTAAGGTCTTACCATTCCGTCGAGTCCCGGTCAAATTTATCGAGTACCTAACGCGTCCGTTAGGATTTTTCTTCGTATCCGTTGATACGGATAAAAGTAGCAGAGCGCAGATCTTCGGCGATGCCACGCCCAGCGAACGGATCCGGGGTCTTACCTTCGCAAATTTGCGGCATTCAGAAATTGATCGCAACTTTGGCGTTCTGAGAATATATTGTCGAGTGCCTTGTTCGGCTGATGCAATGACCCATTTTGTGGGTTCTTCTATATTTTTCTCGGGCGTGATGAGACAGCCGAATATATTGGATTCTTCTATATTGTCGAGTTCATCACCGATGCTCTTGCTCGGAAGAATATGACGAGTCAATGGACCCAAATATTTGTCCATCTCTCTTTTTTTTGTTCCTCCTTGATGAAAATTTCGTCAAGTTCTTTCTTCAGTAAAATTTCTTCGGGTCCTCTTTAAGGATAATTCTTCGGGTCCTTCTTGAAAATAATTCTTCGGGACCTTTTTGAAGATAAATTTTCGGGACCTTCTTGAAGATAAATTTTCGGGACCTTCTTGAAGATAATTCTTCGGGACCTCCTTGAAGATAATTTTGCGGGACCTTTTTGAAGATAATTCTTCTGGACCTCCTTGAAGATAATTTTGCGGGACCTTTTTGAAGATAATTCTTCGGGTCCTTTTCTTTCTTGAAGACAATTTCATCGAGTTCTCCCTTTGGACAATTTCGTCGGGTTCTCTTTTGTAGACAATTTCGTCGGCTTTCTCTTATTGGACACGACGAAGTTGATGCGATGAAGTCTTCGAGTGCCGAGAAGAAGTCGAGCTGAAGTAAAAAACCACGAAATAGCGAAAGTAGATGCCGCCATATTGTTGATGAAGAAATATTCGAGCCCCCGAGCACTTCTGGGGTGTTGTCATGATTGTTGCTTAGATGTTGTGTCACAATTGTTACTCGAGGCGAAGTCGTTGTCGAGCCCCCGAGTGTTTAGCCATGATGTCGAAAGAAGTTGACGGAATCGCGGCGTCATATAAGGTGAAGCCATTTAGGATGAAGTCATAGACAATAATATATGAAGATGAATCCCCGATGAAGTATTTGAGATGAATCCATATTGAAGATTGCGCCATTAAATATGAAGCATATTGAAGATGAATCCGTCGATATCATAGAGGATGAATCCATTGACCCGAAGAAAATAAATCCAGTAATAACCGTAGAAGATGAATCCACTTATAAGATGAATCCGACGAAGATAAAATCCAGTAAGTCGAAGAAGATGAATCCACTGAGCCGAAGAAGATAATTTCACTAAGCCAAACAAAATAAATCCGCTGAACCGAAGAAAATAATTCCACTGTGCTGTAGAAGATATATCCAGAGCTGAAGAGAATAAATCCACGGACGATGAAGCCGATGGAATTGCAATGGTAAAGGCAGGCGGTGCATAGCCGAAAGTAGTCGACACAGTAGATGGACGTTGAGGTCAATTCCCGCCGACTGAGGTAGCCAATAGAAGATGTCGATGAAAGAGCCTGAGTGGTCGATGTAGTGGAGTAGTCCATGAAAAGGACGTAGTCGACGTGATTGATCCTCGACGGGCGAGCCCCGAGCGTGGTGTGAGCCCCCGAGCGTGGCGATTTCGTAGCGGCGAGTCCGTGACAGGTGAGTAGTCGAAGTTTTATTTCAATCTGCAATTATATTAAGATGCAAGAATCTGCTCGCAAATAACAGCGCCGAAAATTATTTTGCCAAATAAGTTTTTCAAATATTAACTAATTGAAAATATAGCACCTGATAGCTTTATGTCGGACGAGAACGAATTCAAAACGAAGTGTTACCCAACAGTCGAAGTTGTCGGCTCCGCCATGGGAGTCCATCGCCAATAAGTCCGCCAGAGATAATAACAGTCTGGTGTGCGCGTACAGCTTTGCTTAGCATCATTAGGCGCGGTTTTGATTTTCTTCTGGACTCGACCAGGACCTTCACGTCACGTAGTACTATAGTATAGCTGCTAGTACCAAATCATAGTTTTGAAACTTGACCATGCGATCTCTTCTTCTTTCTCGGGTGGGTTGGTGATTGATGGTGCTGCTTCACGAAACACGATGCCTGCAAGCAGGGCTGACTAGAACCAATTGCAGCCAGAAATTAAAAAAAGTGGAGGCTGACCCGGACATCTCCATGGATCTGGCGAATCTACCCTTGCTTTAACGCCTGCTCACACATATGTCGTGTTTGGACAAAACTTCTTGTTGCTTCCTCGTGCATGCTTGAGGTGCCGTAAAAATCCAATGTAGCTTGGACCTTGGCGCTGCAGTATGGTGGATCGGACACGCATCGAGGTTTTTTCCCTGTAGATCGGGATCTCGCGAAATTCCGTGGCCGTGTAGCTTGATCGTCGAATTTGAACTCGGCAACAGTAGAAGATAAGGTTGGACGCTGTTGACGAAGAAAGATCTCGCCCGGATGACAAAATCCAGTCGCCGCGATTCCCACAGACGGCGCCAATTGACGAGGGATCACCTCGGCAATGCCTACGTATTGTAGACTAGGGTTTCGGGAGAGAGCGACGATGGAGATTCCGGGGACGAGATTAGGCACACGACGTACCCAGCTTCGGGTCCCCTCGGTGGAGGATCCCTACGTGCTGCTAGCAATCCAGTATATGATCATAGATGTGTTTACAGGGTGCCGCCGTAGGCGGAGCTATGTTGTCTATCTATTGTCTCTCAGTTGGCCTCTTTATTTCGGGTGCCCTGACTAGCTTTATATATGCAACCAGCCTAAGGTTTTACAAGAGTCCTAGTCGACTACTTCTTCGGGTTGCCTTGTTGGGCCTTCTCCATATTTGGTCTTCTCCATATTGGGCCGAGCCAGGTATACTAATAATGGGTACCTGAAGGGTATGCCCATGT